>NC_136501.1:109100115-109130115 GCF_053919585.1 Euprymna scolopes | reverse complement strand
CTATAATCGCAATGAGTAATGTATACTCATTAACCATTAACCTCGAGTGGCCTCCGGGCCTTGATAAGTGGTTATTCCTGTGTAAAAAAAAAAAAAATTGTGAACAGATAAAATGAAAGTGAGAAACGATCCTATCACGGGGCAAGTGACGTCATCGATGCTAGCGAGTTAAAAGCAGAGTATAAAATGAGTATAACTTTTCGTTTATGTGTTGTGTTTGATTTTATTGCTGTATTTCTATATTTATTTTATTGCGGACTGTTATCCTCATCTTCATTTTTGTTGCTTCACCATGTTTCGGCCAACCATTCCTCTGGCCTTCTTCATGTGGTTTACGGCGACGGAATAGGGATGCTGAGTCTCTTAACTGCATCTTCAGTAATTACTTCCTTCCAGGTTGTTGTCGTTTTCATCTAACCAGGATTTTGGCCAACTAATGCTCTGGTTTAATTTGGTTAGAAATGAAATCGCTATCCTCAGATAATGTTCACCTGAAACCGTAGAGATCAATGCCTTTATCCACTGCGCCATGGGCCTCGAAGGTCGATCAACCTTGGGTGCTTTGGTCTTATAATCCAAGATTTCGTTATTATCTGGTCTTACACCGATTTTTTTTTAAAAATCACATTTTCACACCAAACAAGGCATATTACCATATTGATGTAGGGGCTACTGTCAGGGATCTAAGTTCCAGGGGTACTATGTAGGGAGTTTAGCAGCAAGATGTCTGTTCACATTACACTTGAACTTCTGCATGTCAGTACAGTTGGGGAAGCAGAAAACCGGGAGAGAATTCCAAAGTCCTGCCGTTCTGGGAAAGAAACTATTAGAGTAAAAGGCTTTCTTACATCAACGGATCTCAACTGTGTAGGGGTGAGACTTTGCTGCTTGTCGGGTTTGTCAGGGATATCTATGTCGAAGGGGTACAAGTGCTTGTAGTTCGTCAGAACATCCACCATTAAAATACTTGTAAAACAGGCAGAGGGATGCAACATTTCGTATGTAGGACAGAGGCTGAATCTTAGATGACAATTACAGACCTTTTAGGTTGGCGTCTCTCTTTGGACCCTGTCCAGGAGTGGGAGACGAGTAGCAGATGAACCAGCCCAATGTGACAGCAGTACAAGGTGCAATGTCAGTTTTTAATGTAGTAAAAACCGAAAGACAAACTCTGGATGATTTTTTTTTCTTACTTTAAAATAACTTGTCAGTTATCATTAAATATGTATATAACAAAAATTAGGTTACATTAATTTAACCATGACTTATATTTTATTTGTTTTGCATTAATGAATGGTATGTTTATTGCTAAATATTTAGCGATATGAATAATATTAAAGGGAGATAATTACGTTTCACGGACAACCGGATTCTTAAATTAAAATTTGTATTTTAAAATAAATATTTTATAGTATATAATTTTGGTCCCTCGACAAAAGAAGGGTGGACCTGTAAATTCATTCTTGTCCGTTTCTACGTTCGCCTGTTCACACTTTTCTCAATAGTTACACCTTATAATTTTTTTAAAAAACATATTGCACTAATATTAAATTTGATATGACTAAACTGGCGAAAATTGACACTTCAGTGCTTATCAAAAAAAAAAAAAAAGATGCCTTGGATTTTTTAAAAACTTTCTGAAAAGTTGTAACTCACTGATTTCTATATAATTTTTGTTAATTTCGCGATAAAGCTTGGGTGTGCCCCAGGGGCTCTTTTAGGACTATTAAACACACTCAATTTTTGGGACTATTTTACGATATATTTCAAAAACTTTCTGTGCATGTCTACTTAGCAGTTTTGCATGGTGCTGAACACAAATTTAAATATGTTTGGGGTTAAATGGGGGGGCACATGATAGAATTAGTACTTTCTTCTTTTTGCATGGTGCAGAACTCAAATTTACATATGTTAAGGCCTAAAACTGCACCATTTGTTAATTTTCACCAGGATTAGACCTCTTCTGGGAGCGTTTGGGGCTAAATGGGGGGGCAAATGTTGAACTTAGTAATTATTTATGCCTAGTTCACATTGCACCCATGGGGCACCATACATACTTCACTTTTTTTCAGAATCATTGAGATGAGTAATGTATATTTTTACTTATTTATTTGCGGGCTGCCATCCTCATCTTCATAGTAGTTATTGTTTCCCAACTTTTCCGCCAATTATTTATCTGGCCTTCTTCACGTGGTTTGCATGCGATAAAAACCTAGTAACGGCACAATTAACACACAAAATTATTTGCTAATCTTATAAGAATTAGAAAAAATAAGGCTTGCAAAAACAGCAACTTTGAATTCTTACAGGAGGGGTGAAAATATTAAAACACTTGTAGTAAGACTTGCTTATTTAACTGTGCTTTAACGAAGTCTTTTTTACATTAAATTTACTGAACAAAAAATTATGTTGTATATTGAAAGGAGAGCTTTCGGCTTTTAGTTAGACGGAAAGCAATTAGGATCGTACATTATTATTGAAAGAATAATTCTGGAATCGAATGCAGTTATCAAAAGTAAAAATGAATACATTTTTTGTTAGTTAAATACGATTCCAGGAATGCAATGAATTATCCATTGTAGTGGGGAATGCAAGTCAGAAATAACTTAAACGACAAAGAATATAGGTAGTATGGGTTAATTTGGGTCGGAGCAGGAATAATGAATCAATGGAATTTTCGCAAAGAAAATCTGACGTGTGTTGCCAGGACAGGTGTTGGAAGCATTCACATGTTTGGCCCGCTGGATGACGTCACAAATAAGTATAGAATTGATATATACACTTAAGTTAGACGAGAAAAAGCAGTCGCCGTAAGTAGTTAGTCGGAGCAGTCCGCGTGAGTCGGGAAGACTGACTCCTTAGGAAGCGATGAGGGTCAGGAAACGACGACAATCTAGCAACGTAGCAGGCATCGAATCCCTGTCACTACCTGGATGAATAAACGTCTTGTATTTGTTATGTAAACCTTTTGTCTTCGTTCATTATTCAGAAGTAATATGTTTAGTCTTCATCGTCTTGTATAAAGAACTTTGCATGAAAATTCCTTTCTAAAGCTTGACTGTAACCCCGTCTTCGATAATGAATCTCCATCTCGCAACAACACACAGCAATTTGGTGACACGTATTTAAAAACGTATATACACTCTGTATTCGTCGGCGTCGTTATTATTGCAACAACACACAGCAATTTGGTGACACGAATTTACAAACGTATATACACTCTGTATTCGTTAACCTCGTCGTTATTGTCGTCGTCATCGTCGGGTTGCTCTCTAGTCCGATTATCAGTTTCTAAGTCCAATACAGAAACGAAGCAAAATATAATGTTTTATCAGTTTTGAAAGTATTTTAATCATTAGCAGGAGGGTGAGCAATTTTGTGGCTGGAAAAAATAATTTAGGCTCTGAATAGCTGAGGGCATTGGTCACATTGTATTATACGGGGTGGTTGTGGTTGGTATACTGTAAGCGCCCTTTATTGCCATTTAGTTATTAGATCGACTGTTCTATTTTCTTCGAATTCGCTTGTACCTACTTTGACTCTATCCCTCCATTTATGTCTGTTGTTCGAGGCTTCAAAGGTGTTTGGATTTACATCGGCCTTACCTACACACTTTTTCAGGTGGTCTGTGAATCTAAGTAGCGGGCGGCCTCGAGGTCGATTACCTGCATTTAGTTGACTGAAGAGCACTTGTCTCGGTAGTCTAGTGTCCTTTATGCCAGGCCACCTCAGATGAAGGCCTCGATGATGGTGACGTCGGCATAATCGTCACATATAATCCGCATGATAATCGGCAGTTTTTTGTGTGAACTGTTCGAGTTTTTACGATCTTTACTGTGGATGGTCCAGCTCTAGCACGCATATAAGGGTAGAAACCACTATGGCGTTGTGCAACATCACCTTTGTCTGGATGCTTAAATCATTGTTCTTGAAGACCCTGGTGGACAGTCTTCTAAAAGCAGTATGGCCTGCCTGTAGTCAGTTTTCAATTTCTTTCGAGCAGTTAGCTTGAGTGGAAAGAATGCTTTCCAGGTTTGGGAAGTGCTCAAAGCATTCTTTTATGGTGCCATCCATGGTGATGTTGAAGTTTGACACAACTTCCCCTGGCGGTTGTTTGACCAGTATTTTGGTCTTGGTCTTGTTAACTGTTAGGCTAAAGCACGAGAACGCGGCGGGAAAATTGTCCACAAACTGCTGAAGTTCATCTGCAGATTTGGTCACGGCGGCGTTGTTCTGTCCCTTTGATGGTGTTGGTCATTCGTCTTGAATTTTATCTTGCCAGTTTGAGAATTCCTCCATTTTATCTGAACGATATATATCTCGATGTTGTATTGGGGGACTTCGAATATCATGACAGCGAGATAGAAGGATAACAGTGTCGGTGCCAGCCATGTTTAAGCCTGAAACTGATCGAAAAGGCTCTGACATGTTGATGTGGCGGATTACTTTAGCTGACATATCGTCGTATTTTGATCACGTCTACAAATGACCCATAGACTCTTAATAATCTAGGACTGACCTCATTGTTGTTCTTAGGACATTGTCATACACTTTTTCAAGCTCGTAGAATATTAAGAATATGATTTTTTATTGTTGCTTTGAGTTTTCTCTGCGGTTGGCAGGCACAAAAATCTATGTCAATGGTTCCTCTGGGTAGACGGAAACTACACTAGGATTTAGGTAGTGTATCTTCGGCTACGTCTTGTAGTCGGTTTAAAAGTATACGGGCAAGAATTTTTTCCTGCTAATAAGAGTAGCGAAATTCCTCTATAATTCCCACATTCTCTCCAATCTCCCCTTTGAAGATAGTTACTCGTAGAGCATCTTTCTAGTTACAGGGGACCTGATTTTTACCCCGTGCCTTTAATATGATAGGGTCTTGTCTTCACAAGGATAACCCTTTGTGTGAGGAGCTCTATAGGGATGCTTTCGCGTCCGGTAGCTTTCCCTTGACGCGTTTGTTTTAGTCCTTCAATAAAGTCTTCGAAAGTTGTCAAAAGAGACATCCCTAAGTAAGGTAGATGCTGTGGCACGTTCATAAGGAAGTCTTGATGGGCTGAGGAGTCTATATTGAGTAGGGGGTTAACTGTTCAACCCATCTGTTCTGTATTTCATTTTTTTTCTGTCAGAATAGTTTTATCTGCTGACATGAGAGTCCCTGCAGTAGAGAGTTTTGCTCCAAAGATTGATGCTCAGACTAATTTGCACTAATCACTTATACTGAGGGGACGACGGCAAGCTACACCAGTGTATTAATGAAACCGTCCCCTTCAACATCCTGTACATATGACTTGGTTGTACAATACGCGTAAAGATGATGTTTTAATTCATGCAGATTGCATATGTATTATTATAGAATCAATCCTCTATTGATTATTATATACTATGAAGAATAATTTGTCGGTAGACTATTAAGAAAATGAAAACGAAAAATAATAATGATACTGTCGTCCATCAAATTTCATATGTGTTTACAATATCACGTCAGGTGATAATTGAGCTTGCCGATGAATGCCTTGGAAAAGTCACTTCTGATTAATGTTCAGTTTAAAATATTCAAACGAAGAAATGATTTATAAAGATATTAAATTGTATCTCTTCTTTTATTGTAAATTGAACCAATTAATAAGAAAAACAAAAATAAAAGAAAAAAAGATTAGGAACACCCGGGCTTGAACCGGGTATAATTCGATCTGTAATTGAATTCCTTGCGACTCAGCTTCATCTCTACTTGACAATATACCCAATTTTTTAAGAAGAAATATTTTGCTATGATGTTATTTTCTCCCTTTACCGGTGTAACGTAAAATATTCCCTGTAAATTTTTTTTTATCTATAAGAAAGAACGGCTATTTATAGGATATAACTTTTTTCGATTTTCGATACTTATTGGCTGAATTTCTGTACAAAACGTATCTAAGAACACTACCAGACATATAAATTAGCTTTGTGTGAAAATTTCAAAAGATAGGCTCAACCGTTTCGGAACCTATAAGGAGAGAACACACACACAATCTTTATACTATTATATAAAAGTCGCATTTTGTGTGGGTGTGCATGAATTCCTTCCTTTACAGATTCCGAAACGGTAGAGTCATGATGTTGCAAATTTAACACAAAGCTTATTTATATGTCTCGCAGTGTTCTTAGAAATGTTTTGTACAGAAATTACTCCGATAAGGTATCGAAAAAAAAAAACAAAACGCTTTTCTATCTTATAGATAAAAAAAAAAATAATAATTTGTACAGGGGGGAATATTTAGTTACACCGGCAAAGGGAGATAATAAAAGTTGACCAAATCATTTGTTCTGAAAAAGCAAAAGAGATTTATTATAATCTTGAGATATAGGTTAGTGGTAGAGTATTCGACTAAAGAGCTAATAATCCCCTGTACAAGCACTATGTACCTGACATTTTATTAAAAATCTTTCTTAGTAATGAGTATAATTTGCGATAAAAGAAAAAAACTACCATTTAAAATCGCCGAAAATCATTTCTTCTATAATAATAGATACACAATCTGCATAAATTAAAATATCATGTTTAAGCGTATTGTATGACCGAGCAACGCTGGGCTACCGTTTAGACAGTGGATTTGTATATGCTAATGTTATTAGAAGCATCACATATTTTTGGAAGTTTTTACTTGCATAGTAAAGCCATAAAAGCAATTGATCACAATGATTAATATTAATTTCCTTCTCTAGGGAAAGTAAATTGCTAAACATAGAAACAATCAATTATTCTTAATTATTAATTTAGTTAGTTAGTTTTATCTAACGGGTCCCTTGTGAAATAAACTTCGATAACAATTGCCCTAATTTATTTCTTCCATATTACAGTTAATGACGCAATTAACCGCTCTGATATCGTAATAAATACGAGTGATATGGAGGCGTATATGAGGTGACGATAATTTTCGCTACATGTACCTAGTTACGGGAATCTGGTTTACAATGAGAATATTTAGGATTTTTACGGTGGTGTGTTAAAATATTGGCGAGTCAACCAACTAGTATATAAATTATTTATGTATCGGAAATTTTCTATAAGTATTGCTTATTTCGATTATTTGGATGCTGCGGGCTATTGTTCTCATCAGGTTTCGGTCGATGTAAGCTCCGACTTTCTTCAGGTGTATCTGGTTTAACTCGGGAATCTTTTTTTTTTTTTCAAACCAGGGAATCTGCACGAAGTTTAAACAGAACCTTTTACTTAACCCGCGGAAGTTGCATGTTCTCGTTCAGTCAGCCATTTCTAGGCAGAGTTCCTAAGTAATGCATATACAGGAATAGGCAGTGTACGTGAAACTCTCTTTCGAAACACTCAGCGAGAGAACATGACATCAGCTACAAGCAATCTGGACGAAAACCACCCGATGAAATCTCAATAGAGTCTTTACAGAAGTCTATTTTTTTACATATGTAATTCAAACACGATAATATTTGTATATATTGCGAAGTGGCAGTTTAGTAATTTAGAACTGCTTTAAAGCTTTACTGCTCACTCATTTTTCGACTAAATTTCAAACAATTATTACCGTTTATAGATCACCAACTCAGTATTATGGGGGGAAAAATGTAATTTTCGTTCAGTAAAACAAAACAAAATCGTAAAAATATGTAAGGGGGTGATAGACGGTTTATATAACCGGTTTCCATAGCAACCACGTCGCTTCAGCAAGTACTGTTGCAACTAATTCACTGCTGTCGCGAAAAGATAAATAGCAAGTGAAACAGAGAGAATGAAAGCGTAAAAGGGAGATAATTGGAGGTTTTTTATTGAAAGCAGACGATTAGCGAGCAAACGCTAGCAAACACTCCGGACACAATAATTCTTGTGTGCTGAGCATTTGCTCAATTGGTAGTGTGCTTTCCTCGCACGCAAGAGGATCAGGTGTCGAATCCTGGGCGCGGATATGTCTAACTGATGAGTCCAAAGAAAGCGAAACTCCAGTCTTAAACTTCTGTTTTTTTTTGTTTTTTTTTTGGCTGTAATGGCTCTCGTTTCCACGGCGGTGTTTGGCTGTGAAAATACTTATATATAATTTCTCACATTCTGAAATTTACTATCTCTAATTGCTCTCTAGGTTAGCACTGCTGGAATGCATCGTCCTTGCGAGTTGAATATCCTACTTGTGAGACATCGGCTTGTGATTATTAGTTGATTGCATGACCGCGTTCCCAGTCGAATGGAGGGTAGGCCTGTAAATTCACCCTTGTCCGTTCGTTCGTTCCGTCGTTCGTCTGTCCGCATATTTCTCAATAACTACGTTTTAGAATTTTAAAAATTTTGCACAAACATTAAACATAATATGAGTAAAAAAAGTCACAGAACGAATTTTCCTGTTAAATTCTGGTTGCCCTTTCCCCTAAGGGTGTCTTTCGGGTTTAATTAGCTAAAAGTGACACTTTTGTGCTTATTAAAAAAGTTGATGCCTGGGATTTTTATAAAACTTGTGAAAATTTGTAACTGATTTCTATATAATTTTGTGATAACTCTTGGGCGTGTCCCAGGGGTTCTTTTAGAGCAAATAAAAACACTTCTTTTTTTGTACTATTTGTCAGTATTTGTCCGAAATTTTCTGTGTATGTTTATTTAGCAGTTGTGCATGGTGCAGAACTCAAATTTAAATATGTTAAGGCCTTGGGGTCTTTTGGGGCCAAATGGATGGCAAATTATGGATTTAGTCTGTTCTTTTTTTGCACCGTGCACAACTCAAATTTACATATGTTAAGGATTTAAACTGCACCGTTTGTTCATTTTCACTAGGATTTGAGATCCCTTGGGAACTTATGGGGCTAAATGAGGGTGGGTGCTGAACTTAGTCATTTTTTATGCCTCGTTCATTATGCACTCACGGGGGACCATGCATGCTTCAGTTTTTATTAATAATACGTTAATAAAACGTATTCGAGGATTGCAAACACATATAGTTACTAACCTTGCTATGGCTACAGTTTTTTGAAAGGAAGCGCCACTTATCAAATCCCAAAAAGCCACTCGAGGAAGAGGGTTTATGTGTATTTGCTGGTCGGTAAGACAAAAGTATAATGACGATTGTTAGCGGCGGAAATTTCGTAGAAGTTTGTTACCTTAAAAACTTGTTTACATTGGACTTGAAGACGACCATGTGTAGTCATCTGGGAATACGGCCTCTGGAACAGTGTTCCTTGTATGTACAGTTTAAAAAAAGCAGTTTTGTACATGGAATGTGCGTTTAGATTTAATCATAGATAAAGATTGGGAGGAACTATTGGTAGTGGTTATAGTCGGATGAGTGCTTTTTGTGAAAACTTGGCAAGGGGTAGTGACAAGATATTAAAGCTCATAAGAGCTCTTTCCATGAAAATGACGATACATATTGCCGTTTCTAATTAACACACAAAAAAAAAATAAATAAAGAGACGAGAAAATGCTCGTATGAACACAGTTGATTGCGCAACTTTTTTCTAGCCAGTTCTGAGTCATTGTATCTTCTGTGCCAACTAACGTCGACGCATTGTTGTCATACAGGTCCGCTTAATCAGCGTCGAAAACTTTTGTCTTCGCTTCTGATTATTTCTGAAAACTTGAGTCGTTCCATGAAGAACGTGTTAATTAGGGTTTTAGGCGATTCTCCAACGCTACATAGACCCGGCTTTTATTACAGGGAGAATGACCTGTGTTGATTCGTCTAATTCGGAAACGTATTCACACCTTCTATTCCAGTATGTGTACGTGGTCATACCTATTCTCACTTCTCATGCTATCACTTTCTCTTCCGTGGTATATCTATCTAAGTATCTATTTACTTTTCTGTCTGCTTCTCTATCTCTCTCTCTCTCTCTTTCGCCTTATCTCTCTCTTTTATATATATATATATATATATATATGTATATATATATATATATATATATACATATATATATATATATATATATATACATATATATATATATATATATATATATATATATATATATATATATATATATATATATATATATAAAGCGTGTCCCAAAAGAGGTTGACGGATTTAAAATTTGATTTATTCCTCAATATTTGCGTTATGCTTACCAATTTTCATATGTAGGTAGAGGAGCCTCTCCGTGATTTTTGGATATATAGTAAGATACATAGTTTATTTTATTAATAATACTTTATCCAGGTTATGTTTTTATCAAGGTCTAATTTTAGTTATGAAAAATGATGTTACTCAAATGTCCACTATTTTCACTTTTTACACTCTTGCGCTCTTTGCAGGGCATTTTCCAGCGCATCACTTAATGTTTCAAGGCTTATGGCTCTAATTTCCTCCTCTGTATTATTTTTAAGGGCATTTATTGTGGCGAATTTGTTTGCGTATACCCGTTCTTTGAGGTAACCCCAAAGGAAGAAATCTGCACATATCAAATCTGGCAAACGGGGTGGTTAATCTATCTCACAGCCACGAGAAATTATTCGGTTGCCCAATATGTCCTGGAGCAAATTTAATATTTCTCGTGCCGTATGCGCCGTTGCACCGTCCTGCTGGGACAAACTTGAGCGAGAGATTCCAATTTGACTAGATCTCCTTTTTACTGATGTGGATGGATCCTCGGCCACACTTTCTGCTAATCTTTGAAGATTCTCATAACTTCTTGCCGTACGAGGTCTACTAGATTTAGGGAGGTCACATACAGACCCTTGTTCATGAAATCGAGCCACCATAGTTTTTATTGCATTGGAAGTAGGGGAATTTCTTGTGTTATAGTTTCGCTGAAATTTTCTTTGAGTTTCTGATATTAACTCATTAAACCGAAAATATGACTCTACAATAAATATCCGCTCCTCGGTAGTGTAACGACTCAGAATGACCTTAGAATGTTACTCTAAATGATCTGAAAACATAAAAGAAAAATATAATACTTCAAGTAATATCTATCAGGATTTTTCATATCAATCCTACTAGTATCTTATCTCGCTTATATATATATATATATATATATATATATATATATATATATATATATGATATAAGCTGAACGTCTGTGTGTGTGTCTGGTCACGAATAGGCTCCTATATGGCTGACTATTATAGAAAACTGATCTACTTAATTTACTCACATAACATTAATATACGAATGTATAAATTTATGCGTAAACTTTATGTATTTACTTCAAAAGTGCTCAATACGTAGATAGAGCTAGTTAGTAAATTATCTAATATATATGGCAATTAAGCTACACTGAATATTCCGCGTTTCATCCACTCTAGGACTCTTCAGGCTTATGCGCGAATTTTGTGGTTGTGTGTCCTTTTTATATACACACCTTCTATTGATATTTTAGTTAGCCAATCCGCTTTCTAGTATCCACCGCGCCCTTCCTATCAGCCAATGAACATGCACTTACCAGACAAAGACCTATTTGACCTCTGGTTGACCTGCTCCTTTGTGTATGTTCTATTTAGTCTGGATATCTAGTTGCTTGACCTGTTTTAAATCTAGGTTAGGGTTTTTTAAAATTATTTTTTTAGTTTAAAGAACCCCAACATCTATTAAACTGTAGAAGAGAAATAGCGAACAACTGTGTTCACAAGATAACATTTACCCTAGGGTAGCGATACAAAATAATTTAAAATCTAACAAAAACAATAGAAAATAAACACATAAATTAATTAAATAAACATGAATATACATAAACTATCGCACATATATGTATATATATATATATATGTACATATATATGAGCAAATAGTTAATAAAATATGTTAAAAACACTTTGAAATGAGTTAAAAACATATTTAATCTGAAAAGGAAAAAAAAATCTGCTCGCTACCGGTGTTGACTTCTAAGAGTCCCTTTTAGTGCTTACCTGGCTTGAGGATATTTGTACAACTAAACGGTAAATCTACCGAAACTTTTCTGTATTTCACCTAACAATTTCTTTAATTAGGAAAAAAGCATTCATATTTTCTCATATAAAAACTTCTGTAAAAAAAGTGTACTAATAAAAAAAGTTTTCTTGAAAAAAAAAAATTAACCTGGCAAATTACGGTAAAAACGCAAAAACAAAACAATCGAATCTTAATCGGACCTTAATCGGGTTGTTTTATTTTCAAGTTAAATTTAACTTTCACTATATCTTTGTTTATAATTTAACGATATCTTTTTTCAATAATAAATTGTAAATAATAAATTGTTTTTTTTTATAATAAATTGTTAGTTGAAAGCATAGAAGAGGTACAAAACACCCTCCCCTCTCCATGGTAAGAATGACACACATTTTTAAAAAGATATTATTTCAGCACGTTATCAAAATGCATATGTACCGTGAATTTTCTTCGAAAAAAACTGCACTTTCACCTAACAATTTATAGTTTAAATGATAAAAGAGTTCATATTTTCCTATATAGAAACAACTGTTTAAAAACAACGTGTGCTGCCAATTTTGTTTTATTGGTTTCGTATATGTTCTTTGACTTTATGTTTCAACTCAAAACGCATATTCTGGCGAGCAAGTTGTTTTAACTTAAAAAATTGGGAAGATAAACAAATGAATTCAAATTATAAAAATAGAGGATTTTTTCACTTATCATGATCATAAAATCGTGCTGCATGAATTGAAATAACTACCGGAAGTCAAAACCGAATAGTCATGAAGACTCGACTTATGAAAAATATTTTTATTTAATTTAATTTGTAATTTGCAATATAAATTTATTTTTATAACACAAAAAAAAATTCCTCGACTCTAAGGATAGACTGTCTGAAAATTTCACTTTACTTGGTAATGTAAAAATCTCGATTTATTAATAATGAACGAACCAAGAATCACACACACACACACACACACACACATATATATATATATAAATGGTTATACGAATGTAGGAATTCTAGTTAAATTCTGTGGCCAAATGTATATAAATATTTTCAAATCTTGATTTATTGTTTAAACCAAAGGATAATATATGGAAAAGTATTTTATTTTATCCTTAAACAAAGTCTGTAGCAGTGGTTTTTTTTATATATAGGCGTATAACTTTTAAGAATAGATAATCCTATCTACATAGCATCCTCTGAACATTATGACCATGGACTTATGCGTGGCCCTTAAAATATAAGTCCACGTAAATACGTCACCTCGTTTAGTTCGGCTAAATTTGTTTGCGATATTAAATTTGGGTTATACTTGCTTGTTTAACGTCCATTCCAAACTAGTTCTATCAGTTTTATTCATAGCCATGTTAAGGCGCGATCTACTAGAATAGGAAGTATTTACGGGTAGTATGTTAGATTTAATATTATTTGTAATCTGTATTTTTTAAGCGTATAATACCGGGAACAGTATTATTTTGCTTGTCTGATATGCATGGGAATATCAACCTAATTTAAGGGTTCCATAAAATCTACTTTCTGCTCTGTAAGGGAAACCCTATGTCAAATAAGTAATTAATGATAAAAAAAAAGTAATTAATGAAAAAAAAATATTTCGATGTTATCATCTACTGGAAATATGTACCACTTGCAATCCTGTAATTTTTCTGGAATTGTTTTCAAAATACATTGTTGCTGATTTCATTTTGTTTTTTTTTCTATATAAAATTATCCTACTTATCTTTTTTTTTGAAACTTAGAAATTTATATTAAAACTTAAGTATTAAACCTACTCGTATAAATCGAAACAACTCATCAGAGGCAAAGATATATGTTTACACATTACACCAAAATTATGAAAGAGAAACAATAGAAGCAAATCTTTAGCAAAGAAGACGATTATCCAGACAACTCTATGATGGCTTTCCCTCAACGTAATAGAACCCGTGTAAGGCTCTCACATAAAATATATAGACATTCGCCCATTATTAAAATGATTAAAAAATGTTTAATAAATTACAATAAAATAAACGAATGTTATGATCGTAAATTTATGCTGTTTATTTCTTATTAAAATGTGACTCACCTGAGGTTCGACAGATATTTGTAACCGTTTAATATGCAAATCTAAAAGCGTCCTAAAATATGGAAACGTTTATGTTAGACTAAAGTTGGTTTAAAGTAACATTTACTTGCATAGGGTAGTAAGGTGTAAAGATGTAAGACCTCTCTCAAGAAGATACAATCACTTATACATAAGTTTATATAGATGCATGGTGTTTGTCCATCGCTTTTAAAGCTGAACTTGATCATGCAATTGTCCTGTAGGTCCGAATATGGTTTGTTAAACCGATTCCAGCTCTGAAGTATTCCCCGCATGTTGGATACGTATGGGATAATTCTGTATCAGAGGTGCTAACTGCTTTCTCTTTTCTAATGTCTCATTTTTGCTTGCGTTCTTCATTGTGTGCGGATTCAGCAATTGTAGCCCTATTTGTGAGCTGAGGCACGCCAGGAACATCTGCCTTGGGTTAGTTTTTTCCCCGTGAGTTAGAATGCAAACTAACCTGTTTGTGGGAGACCTTCAGATTGTAAGATTGTACTTGAACCGTTTCTGCTGTCCTCCTGCAGAATTTTCTTTTCTTTAGAAAGCTAACCACTAAAGGAACCGTTTCGGGTGGCTTTAATCAGACATGCGGTATATGTGAGCGAACCTGGTACGGCTGTGACATGGCCTATAATGACGGAGGCTTGACCATCGGGTTAACAAATCTGTCTGGTATCTATTCTTGCCACTTGATTTCCACGAACTTGAGGAGGAAGATCATATGGAAATGGTTCAAGTTAGTGTCACGTCTAGCATATACAGCCCAAGATTCACAAGTATTCAAAAGGAGGATCATATCTCAATATACTTGAAGTTTGGATATATGCATACACACATACACACACATATATAATAAATAAACAAACCCATCATGAGAGAAAAAACTCTACCCAGTTAAGAGGAACAATTTATAGAATTAATCAAAAAGATAAGGAAGTAACATAAACACTTTACTACATTTATAAAGGTTTATAAAGAGACAAGTAATAGAGAAGAATAAGAAGAATCTATAATATGGCTGCGACAATAGCATTTCAAAGCTAAAGTTTTCTCATCATAAAAACGGAAAGCCGTCTCTATACAAAATATACGATTAAAAATACCACACTGATAAAAAACATTTAGATTAGAAATAAGAAAGTTCTGGAGGTTGATATAACGGGGATTACACCGAAAAGTAGAAGAAAATAAAGCTGAACAAAAAAAAGGTAGAAGAACGAGATATATACACACGCACGCACACACACATATCTAATACATGAACCTGAAAAAGTATATATTCAATAATGAAATAAAGCCATCATGATAGAAATACTCTACCCAGTTAAGAGGAGCAATTTACAGAATAAATCCAAAAAAGATACGGAGTAAAGTTACATAAACACTTTACTACATTAGCAGGTCTATGAGGAGACAATTATTAGAGAAAAAGAAGAATAACCTATTTCAACTGTAAATTCAGAAGAAACGAAAAGCCGGCATTATACAAAGAATAAGAGTAAAAATACAACATTTAGATTAGAAATTAAAAAAGTTTCGGACTATGATATAATCTGGATAAAACCGAAAAGTAGAATAAAATAAAGCTGCGCAAAAAGAAAACATATAATATGTTGCAGAAAGAGATATGTATGCAGAAAAAATACAAAACATAAAAAGGTTTAAGCAAGGTTTTAATGTACCTATTTACTATGCCTCCTCACGGGACAGAGTTAGACACCAGGGTCGTTTTTTAACGTGGAGAAAAGGTACAAAAATAAAAATTGTCTCAGTCGTGAAGGACCCCTCCTCCACCGAAAGATAACAAGAAATTGAAGTGCAGCATCTGAAGAACAGATACTACACCTTGATCTTGACCAAAAGGCCAATCCAACACAAGTTCTTTGAAGAGTTCTCCGACTAAAAAACGGCTCTTAATTTTCCCAACACTGCAGTTTACTAATAATATGATATTCCAAAAATATGAACACTAATTCGGTTAATTCAAAGAAAGAATTACTTTAGATATATAATTACTTGTATACGCGTTAGATGCAGAAATTAGAACATTAATCACTTAATTAGACCCTAACATATTGACAAGTTGATTATTGCTTATAATGAAATAAAACACATTCGAATTTTCTATCTTCGAAATTAGATTCACTCGTTTAACTTTTAGTCCCTCGACGTACATATCCCCGACAAACCAGCTTACAAATAAGATCTCACACATTCACTGTTGTTGTCTCTAAATGCCAGAAAGATTTCCATTCTAATAGTTTCTTTCCTCGAACAGCTAGACATTTGAATTCCCTTCCTGCTGCCTAGTTCCCTGGCTGTACTGATATGGAGAAGTTTAAATGTAACATAAAAAATATATTTTTAATCTTTCTTAGACTTGGCCTCAAATAGTAGCCGCTTACGTCCAAGTGGCGATATGCTTTGTAAGGGGGTGAATATGATGAAAAAATAAGAAGAAAAACACCGATCAATATCAAAAAAAAAATCGCATATTATTTCTAGCCTTGATTAGAAATTGCCATTTTTTGTTTGAAAATCTGTCATGAAGTTTGACATAACAGTTCACATTGCAAACCTAATAAACAAAGAAAATCCGGTTAAATTCACAAAAACATATGAAAAAGACAGCACCTATACAATAAAATATTGAAAAATGTAATGAATAAAAAGTTAAGATTACAATTACGTATTTTGTCGGATTAATCCATAATCAATTTGCATTTTTTTTATAAATAAACAATACTAGAAGCAAAAAAAATCCACTAATCAGCCACAGGTAAAAAAATTGGATTCAAGGGTGAAATTAATGCAAATCTTAAGTAAATAAACTAAGATTATTGTAATTATTCGTGTTTAAAAAAACGACAACAATTTATTTGGCACAGAATGGATGTAAAATTTCAACTTTTGGCATGTAACAGTAATAAACGGTCAATGAAAAACAACAGAAGATTTTTCAAATGACGAATTACACTGAAATAAAGCATCAAATTTGAAACAGCAATAACTAACCTCAAAGGGAAAACTTAAAATAGAATATAAACACGTTACAAAGAGAAGAAAAATTTAAGTTATTTCGAAACTTAAAACAAAAGTTTGAAAATTTAAGGAATAGAAAAAGACCAATATGAAACCCAGTAGTACGGAAAATTGATAAATACAGTCTTGGTCCGTCCGTAGTATCTGCTAATAACTACATTGTATAAGCCTCGAAATAGAAATTAACAGATAAAAGTTGCGAAACGGAACTAAGATGCTATTAAGTAATGATGAACTTTAATTTAATCGTAAAGGACGGTGACACGATTGAAATATTTCGTGACAAATCATAGAAGCTTACGATATTCCGATCCATGCGAAGATTTGGGACAAGAAGGTGGTGGTGTTAATATTACAAATAACAATGCTAATATATCTATCGCTTTCGGCGTTAGTGCATAAGGTATGCAGAGAGCATGCTACGTCAGATCATACTGTTTGTTATTTGCTTATTCTGTTCAATATATAGGATGTTCCAAAGAAGCTTACGTATTTGAAATTCGAATTCAATCGAAAATACCACTTTACAATGAATATATGCTCTTCGGTAGTGTAATGTCTCATTATGACTTTTCTAGGCTTAATATAAATTATCTAAACTCTTTTCCCGCTGGTTTTCAGCTGTTCCAAATTATATTTGAGTAATTCAACTTCGTTTTGAACACCCTGTATTTTGTTTCCACTGATTATTGACTTTTTCGTTCTTTCGAAACCTTACCGGTATACAACAGTAGGTTTTCTGGAATCGACACCGGAAGTTGAACAGGAATTAGAAATTTCGAACAATATCAGAGAAAATCATTGCTATTACACAGTAATATTATTTTAGTCTTAACATATATGTGAGCATGTGTGTAATATTTCATTTGTGGAGAAGTACGATGCTTTGGAAGATAAGATGCAATATTTACCCAATTCCGAGTAGAAATTTTAATTAGCTTTCAATAATTAACGACTTATCGCTCCATACTGAAGTATTTAGGGAATTGTGCCTAAGCAATTTCTTCCAAAAAATTTCATAATTTTCCAGAATATTAAAAAAAATTAAAGAATTTTAGTTTCTAAATTAAAAAAAAAAAATTGGAAGGATGAGATAAGGTAACATATTTTCCCAAGTTTTTTTCACATAAGGAAAATGGACTCCATTCTGCTCATTGTAAAACTGTTTTTTTATTGTATAGGTCATACGAAAGACTGTCCTTGTGAAATTTTTCAAACGATATAATGTTTGAATTTGTCCGAATAGTTTTGAAACAATTGTAACTAACGATGAAATACACTATTTGTTGCTATCAATCTATTCCTTGATGTCTTGACTTTGTTAAAACAATATATATATATATATATATTTATATATATGTATATATATATATATATATATATATATATATATATATTGTGTGTATTGAAGAAATCTGTTTTATTAATTTCAGAATATTTCTAATTTCTATTCTTATCGCTATTTTGTTTTTCAAAAATTGCTCTATAGAGGATGCCTAGTCGTCTTTTTGTTAGATTTTTCTGCTAATACTTTCGACTGACCCCCCCCCCCCGCTCGTCAACGTGTGGTCCTATTATATCTCTGCACATACACACACACACGCGCGCGCACACACACACACACACATATATATATATATATATATATATATATTCATCCACATATAGTACTGTTTCGCTGTTTCACAGCTCATCAGTGGAGAATTGCTGTTTTCTGTTTAATTTTATGACAAACGAAGAGGAATTGCTGCCTTCTGTTAACTTTTCTACATACTCGCCAGCTATCTCAGTGCACCTGTGTCAGCGATTCACGATGCCTCTGTCGTGAAAGTCCGGAGAGCATTTGTAAACTCACATTTTTTCGATACACAAATATTGACGAACAAATCTCTTAACAGTGCTAACATGAACTGCATCCGCTTCGTAAACGTTTCACGAATTATAGCTGGTCTTTTCCCTATTTCCATCGATCACATATCGTAGGACTCTTTGGTAACTTTAAGTAGTATTTTTTACTCTTTACATCAGATGGCCTCATGCCTTGGCTGAAGCTATTTCCATTAAAATGAGTAACTTAAGAACTAAAGCAGCGTATCACATCTTAAACAACCAGACTGTTCAAGAATACTAGAAAATTCTGTTTAGTAAACTTAAAGAATTGAAACAGTGAATCACGTTACACCTGATGTCGAGTATTGTTCGCAATTAGGTTTTCATTTCTAAGATACTCCTTTCCGATTCCTCTTTCATGATGTCTACATTTTCCAACACGTCCAAATACTTATACTTTGCTTCTTCTAGTTCTTTCATAACTTCTCTATTTGCAAACATAATTCCATCCGAATGCACTTTTACTCTCATTTTCATCACCAACACTGCAGGCTTACTAATCCAAAATTCCACCCTGATGTCGTCACATTATGTGCCGACGAGGTCCACTAATAGGGCATAGTAACGTTGACACACCTGCCCCCGTCCAAGCACCTAATTATGCAACGTGAGTCTGATCATTACTAAAACGGGTTTCCAATTTGGGAATTCCAGACGCTGTAAGTAAGAGGACGTCAACAGTTGCAAAACCCTAACGTCATCATCACTCCTTACGGGAGTATAATGCGATTGGGGGCCGCTTGTGAATTTCATACTACAATGGAACTTTCTTCGAAGGAGGAAGTCGGTTAAATCCAAGTAGGGTTTGTGATGTTTCACACACACACACACACAGAGTAGTCTCCCCGGTTTCTTATTCTAAATATATGCAAATCATCAATAAAGAGAAGGTGGCTGAGGCGCCGGCCACTAAACCCCCTTCTCTGTGTTCAACATGACATCATCAGCATTGCACACAAAAAAAGAGAATATACTCCGTCTAATACCAATTCTCCAGTTTTCCATGTCAGTGCCGTTTTCCATTAAGCCATACTTGTCTCTAGAAGCCCTATAACACTTACAGCAAACTTCATTATCGACAGTGTTTCGAAGATCAATGAGGGAAGGACAATGTGGTACACCTTTCTGGAATCGATCTATACTATAATCTAATTCTCTCCCTGTATATCCTGCATAACCGCCTTATCAATAATTAGTTGTTCGCGCCGAAACTCCTTATGTTTATCGAAGAGAACACTATTGCTCATAATGTAACATGGCCTTTACGCCCGAACCGTGTTCGCTACAATTAAAACACTCTATCGGATCCCCACGCAGTCCAGCACCACCAGATAAAGACAGCAAACAAAAATAAATAAACCAGGCACGGTTTTTCATTTTTTTTTTAACATAAGTCGTTCATTAGATTTTTCTTTCTCTCCGTCTTGACGCCAGCTTGAAAGTTGCTCGTTGCCCATTTTTATCTTGCTGCGTTTCTTTTTCTTTTGACCGCACGCTGGACACAGCCAGATAATTCTTAGTATTTACATAATACGTCCGTCTTCTTCGTTTATTTCTTTCCCCGACGACATGGTATCTGTATTTTTCATTTTTTATAGACGCAAGCCATGAAACACTTTTCAATTTACATACGCCTTCAAACGCAGCTCCTACTGCTAATACACTCGCTTGCCATGAATTCTTTGGTTTCTGCTGATATTTTTATACGTGCATATATTCGCTATGTTATAATATGCTGGCCATAAATCTTGTCTGCGAGGATTCTTAACATTCAACATTAGTTGTAGATATGCGATCATCCCGTAATTGCTAGAAACTGTTCCATCTGCAGGCTCTATCGAAATCAATGCTATTCTATCCCTAACAAGTCAATCAAGAATTCTTTCGAGTTAACCCCCCCCCCTAAAATGCAGCAGCTTCTGGGGAATGAATACAATGGAACTGCATGCACTAAAAGCCACTTACACATATCAAGACTAGCTGCCTTTCAGTTCGTTATCATTTGAATGCCAGCCTTCACGTCCTTAAGGGTTATCACAACGTTCTACATCCGCTCCATTCCTGAGAACATTGCTCTGGAATCTCCGAACCTGCTTGCTTAATCCTTGTGCGACAGAGCAAATTCCATTTCAGAACTCCGGAGGCCCGTGATATATATGTTTTTCACATGATGTTGTGAATTTTCCCTGTCAAACACATTTTTTGGTACCCAATGTTTCTTATTTTTTTTTTTTACATAGGCATCACCACATTATCAAGGCCAAGAGGCCACTCAAGGATAAGGGTTAAAGAGTGTACAGTAGAAATTGGACTATATAGTAATCATTAATAATGAAAATTTGGTAAATTTGATAACTTATATGGAACGGCTCATCAAGAACTTATTTATTTTAGACTTGAACACAACCATATTGTAGTCAGCCGGAAAGCAGGAAAACGGAAGACAATTCTACAGGCGTGCAGTTATAAGAAAGAAGCTTTGTTCATGGAATCTACGTTTAGGTTTAGGCACAGATAAAGAGTGGGGGAAATTATTGATAGTGTTTACAGCTAGACGAGTGTTTCTTGTGAAAGTTTGGCGAGGGGGGACCATAGATTGAAGCTCAGTCGAACACTTTCCATGAAAATAACGATACATCAGAGACAAACTCGCAACATCTCTTCTGTGAGATAGAGGTTGCAACGAAGAGAAAAGGACATCTCCTACGAGGCTACGAAGTCTATTTTGAACTCTATCAAGGCAGGACAAGTCCTTTCTAGCAGCTCCTGCCCAGATGTGGCAACAGTATTCCATCTTTGGACGTACCTGGCTCTTATATAGATAGAGAATAGCATCAGCAGTGAGATATTTACCGGATCGATAGAAAGATCCCACCATTTTTTCAGCGGCCTTGGCAACAGATTTAATGTACGTGTTCCATTTAAGATCAGGAGTAATGGTCAAGCCCAGAAGCTTGTCAAAACTTGAGGCCTCCTGAAGACGAGAGCCATTCATTTCAATTGATGCCAAATGTGGATTAGAATGTTGATGATGTAAAGAGAGAAGCTTGGTTTTAGATGCATTAAAAGTAACCAGCCACTCCTTTCCCCATTGTACTACGTGCTCAAGATCAGAGGAGAGAGAATTGTAGAGAACTTGGTCGTTTACTGTCTTAGATGTGCTACCATAAATGGTAGTGTCGTCAGCATAAATGTCTACAAATGATGTAAGGATGTGATTTGGAAGATCATTAATGTAGATCAGGAAAAGAGTTGGACCCAGGATGGACCCCTGAGGGGCACCGGCATTAATACTGTGAGCTTCTGATTTTTGCCCCTCAACTACTACTCTTATGAACCTATCAGAAAGAAATGATTTAATAATTGAGAAGACATTTCCAGCTATACCATAACTAGCGATCTTATGAAGTAAACCTTAATGCCATACCCTATCAAAGCAAATTTAGATTTGGTTGGGAGCGTTGATTCTGAAAAACGCAATATTCTTTCTCATCAGGTCAAGTAGTTGAGATAATTGCAATTAATACATTTTTTACCTTAAAATAAGATGTTTTAAACTCATTATCTCTGTTTAAGTTACTTTTAACTAAAAAGTGATTTTCTTCGTAATTTCCTTTTCCAGTTGGTCTTTACTTCCATTTTACAAAATTAGCGATACCCACCTCATTTTTTCTTCTTTATCAGCTTCTATCTCTGGATCAACGGTACGTTTTACTTATTACTTCTAGACAATGTTTTATTTACTTTGTTATGTAAAAAAAAAATTTCATATTCGATTTTTTACGAACTTATTCACATTTTCGATTTCTTTAACTTTTTAATTTTGATTTTCCTACCCAAATACAAAAATATCGATATCAAATATAAGCAACACAGCACCAATAACTATAATAAAATTAAAAATAGAAGAAAAAGAACTATAATTTGGTATACGGCTCCATACAATCAAATGTTAAAAACAAAACTTGGCAAGAAATTTCTAGATCTTATTGAAAAACACTTTCCCACAACCAACCACTTACACAAAACCTTCAATAAAAATACCTTAAAGTTATCCTACAGTTGTTGCGAAAATTTAGAGATGATTTTTGCTATTGTTTTTATTTTCTCGTCAATTTTCTCTTTCTCTGTTTTCAATTTTTCTCTTTAAATAAATACGAATATTTGGAGGCGTGTGTTAACCAAGAAAAAAAAAAGTTGTAGTGAGCAGGCAGGCTCGAACCCGTACCGCGAAGGTTGAAAAGAATGTGAAAAAAAATAATAAAACGTGACCGCTTTGCCGTTGCCTCCTTCGCCAAACCGGAAGTGGCGAAGGCTAAAATTAAGGCTAACCAATAAAAAAGAGGGGATGACTTTCGAACATATCGGCAAAAAGCGACCCCTCATAAAATAACAGTTCCCAGTTGAAGGTAAAAAAAAAATTGTTTGTAGTAAAGTTTTCGATATTTGTCGTCGAAAGGGTCGGGCTTTCAAATAATACCGATCTCGTGAAAATCCGTCGCCTCTGTCAAAAGTTTTAGGCAGAAATTCATACATACATACATACATACATACATACATACATACATTTAAACAGACGGGTGAGATTTATATTATAGACTAGACTGGGCATCCTGCGTTGCCAGGGTTTTTGGGGGTGTGTGTTGAGTATAAAAAAGAGGTTAGGGTTAGGGACAGGCTCGAATTCGTATCGCGAAGAAGGAAAAGAACTTAAAGAAACGTGACCTTTTTGCCTTTCCGTCCATCGCCAAACCGGAAGTGACGACGGTTTTAATTAAGACTAACAGACATAGGCCATATGCGCATGCCAGACAAACTGCTGCAGAGGCAAAACAAGAAGAAGCGATTCATGGAACCAAGAACATTAACGCTGCATATCTATGTGTTCTCCATTGATTTCACCCATCCTTTCCCATTGCCCCGTAACCGCCTCCCCTAAAAAAAAAAAATAAAGAGAAGCCAAATAGTTCAGAAGGCTCAAGGAAGATGGAAAGACCAGACATCAGCAGGAAAAGTGATTGGACCTTTCAGAAGCTTATTGCTACTCACATTCAAGTGGGGACAAATGGCAGCTGCCAGCAAGAAATCAAAGGTAAGCAGCTGTAACGATAACACAAATACCTTTGCAAATATTATCGAAAGAGTTGTAGAGTTCTAGGCATTTTGTAAGAGACCACCACGGGTTGTTTGCAAAGAGAGATCTACAATGACCTCTGTGAAAGCTCCTTGTGAGATGATAATAATAATAATAATAATAATAATAATAAATGAAAACAGCTAAAATATTAAGGAAAACCCTTGAATGCGGGAGTAATACACATGAGCCACATGCGCGGACCAGACGAACTACTGTAAAGATAAAACATGAAGAAGCGTTACATGGAAACGAGAACATAGAAGATACTTATCAATACGTTTTCTATCCCTCACAACCTCCTCCCCATCCCCTCCCATTAAGCAATCACCGCATACCCACAAGGGAATTATGGCAAATAGCTGAGAAGGGTCAAGAATGATGGAAAGACCGAGGTGGGAACACTGACCATACCTCCGACAGACAAGTGCGTAGAGAACTGGGAACTTGTGGACGCTTATTGCTACTTAAATTCCAAGGGAGGCCAATGGATGTTGGTTGCGAGAGATCAGTGGTGGGCGGCTGTTGCGAAAATGCAAATTCATTTGCAAATAGTATCAGGAGAGGTGAAGAGCACTGGAAAATTTAGGAGCCTTGTTGTTATTCAGATTTCAGAGAACACCACAGGCTGTTTTCTAGGAGAGATCCTTTCTGACTTGTGTGAAAGCTCCTTGTGAGCCAATAATAATAATAATAATAATAATAATAATAATAATAATAATAATAATAATAATAATAATAATAAAACAGTAACAACATAGTGATGAAAAGAAATTTGAAAATAATTATGAAAATATACGAATTATAATGCATAATATATATATATATATAATATATATACATATATATATATAATATATATATATATATATATATATATATATAATTGTTATTTCTTTAATCACTTGCTGTAAATGGCAAATTGCTGATATAAATCGGGAAGACGCGTTAATTTTCCAAGTCCATTATGTACAGACTGTAATCTTCAATAACCGGTCGCCTCAGGCGTTTATTTCCGTACATTATGTAATTATTTTCTCCATAGGAATTTTTTTTTTTTAAGATGGATAATTAATTTTCGACATCTTTTCAGGCTCGCTGTAATAGTAAAAAGGGATAGAAAATTGTTCCTGATATTCAACTTTAGGCGATAAGAGAATTTTATGCAACGGATTTTTTTTTTTTTTTTACATTTTTAAAATGATTAACTAAATTCTTAAAGATATTACGACATTCTTGTTAGATATTTATTAAGTCTCTACATCTTTGGTCTTTCATTATCTTTGAGAAAACATGCATCTCTCTCTCTCTCTCTCTCTCTGTATATATATTTATATATATATATATATATATATATATAAGATTGTAGCCTGTAACAATTGTAGGTTTTTCAGACTTTTATAATCTTTTTCTCTTCTCTCTCTAGATAAATAAAATGAACTCATTTTTTCGCGTGGGATTTTGACCTTAATAGGATTAAAAATCAAGATATAATATGCACAAACGGCAGAAAAATATCTGAGGTGTGTTATAGGCTTATTATTTCTCAAATTCCTCGATAATCTTAGATTTCTATACTTTTTCTGCTGAGAAGTCACGGCCAAAATCGGTTAAGATCAATGGAAGTGGTAAAATATTTTCTCTCTAATAAATTCCTCCTCCCCCTGCCACCACTTAACACCGTTTGGGGATCGTTCATAAGGAACAGTTGAGAAGAGAACACCGGTTTGGCTTCATAGTTCTTTCATGTGAAGTTATTTAAAATCACTAAACTAAGCCGCAGTGCTCTGTGGCGTAGTGGTTAGCATGCTGGACAATTCACATTATATTTTCACGTTCGCGCCGACCTACCGTAGTCGTTTTTTTTTTTTTTTTTTCCTAAAAACTGGAATGGACTTATCTTGGTGGCCGAACTGTTAACGTTGCAGATGTTTTTTTTTTTTTTTCACACTTTATTTTCCTACTTTTACTCATGACTCCGGGTTTGATCCTTCCTACTTACCTACCATAACATTTTTTAAAACTCCCCCACCGTCCCGGAAACAAACACTCGGGCAACGCCGGGTACCCCCGCTAGTGTGTTAATATTTTAAAATACTTTTAGAATGCGTTTCAAGTCTTGTTCAGCTCTCTTCAGATATTTTGATATAAAGGGTTTTTAAAGTTAAAAGTTTTGAATTTCTTTTTGTATCGGGACGATTAATCAGAATCGAGAATCGGAACCTTTTGCGGTATTGGAATCAGTATTGAAATCTAAAATATTTAAGACTAATTCCAGGTTCCACACCGTATATTTTATTTTATGTTTTTTATTAGAATAAAATATGAAACACGCACGACTTGTTTTTCTTTTTATTATTTACTAAGAAATACAGAATGGGTTTAAAGGCCATTTGCATATTTAACATTGATTAATTTATTTTATTTATTGATCTTTTATCGAGAGATTGCGTGTATATTTCTCTTTGTAAACTTTTCGCATCTACTCGCAAACTGTGTATACGCTACCATCCCAGCGAGTTCACTTGGTTATTAAAATATTTTAAATGATCTGGCCGGAGTTTTTTTTTAATTCTGTTGGCGCTGGTTGTAACTTGGCGGTGTCTGTTATCGGCTATTTCTGAAATTATTTATGTTTTACTTCTTCGCGTTTAATGCAAGTGAAAAATATTGATGAAAGTCTCACGATCACGATATCCGGGTCCTAGTTAAAACACACGAAGAGAAAACATTCTGATTTTCTTTTCTAGATTAAAAATGACACGATATCTACATGCCAACTGATACAGCGCCCCCTCCCCCGCCGAAAAATAGAATTAGGGTATTGTTTGCTGTTATTAACAGACCAAAGAAAGAAGGGGAAAACAAATATACAACAAATAAATGGTATCAGGATTTTTCTAACTATCTGGCTAAGTTTATTTGTGTTTAAACTTATTTTAAAGTGTCTTTTAGCTCAAAACTAACTTAATGTCTCCTCTTTGAGTTATAATTTAAAAAATAGTATCTTAATCCTTCATAACGACTCAAAATCAAAAATTAAATAAACGCTAATAGACACACATAAATTACTGTTAACAATCAAGCGAAAAT
This sequence comes from Euprymna scolopes, assembly GCF_053919585.1. Taxonomy (NCBI): domain Eukaryota; kingdom Metazoa; phylum Mollusca; class Cephalopoda; order Sepiida; family Sepiolidae; genus Euprymna; species Euprymna scolopes. Next base: position 109,103,006 of record NC_136501.1, on the reverse strand, counting down.
GTTATCTTCTACAATGATTTTATTTCATTTTCGCAAGGATAAAAAAAGAACGTACCAGAAATGATTGCCAGTTTGCGTTAATTTTATATGCGAAACTGTATTTTACTGAAAATTTTCACATAATTGCTTATTTTTTTCCGAGACGTGATTATCGAATAAATTAAAATCTCATTTTAAAGAAGTGTTTTATTATTACATACTCACTAGGAGTATTCACACAAACCATCGTAAAAGATTGATCTTTGAGAACAATTTATGGTGTTCCCTGAATTCTGAGTGACAAGAGGATTCCCCAGATTTCCACTAGTTTCCAACTCTTTCGGAAACCTTTGTAAATTAATTGGCGTTATCGCAACAATCGCTTAGCATAAATTTCTCGTTGGAGTCGACCATTGGTCCTCACTGGAATTTGGGTGGCAATAAGCCCTCCCCCAAGATCCCAGTTTTCTTTGCATATCTCCAGCAGAGGTCTGGCTAGTGGGCTTTCTCTTTGGCTTCCCCTCCTCCTTGACCCTCATTATTTGGTATGTTGCCTGTTTATGGTGACACTCACAGGAAAGGATGTGAGGGGGGGGCTTCTTAATTTGTACAGTTTCAGTTTTAATGATTTCATGTGATGTTACTTTGTGTTTTGCATCTGGAAAAGTTCAGTATCCAGTTTGTGTGTAGTTTATATGTGGTGTTGGTCTCAACATTCAAGGGTTTTTCCTAATATTCTAGCAGTTTTCATTATTGAAATTCGTTGTATGTTTTCAATCATCCCTCTGATTCCTATTTCGCCCATTCGTCTTTCAAATATTTTGGGAACCTTCCTACCGCTCCTACTATTAGTGGTGTTATTTCTACTTTCTTCACTTTCGAGATGCGTTTGAGCTCTCTGGCCGGACTCCTTCCTCTTTGCTCTGATAAGGAGCTTTAATACAGTTCATCAAATAACTCCTTGAAAACAACCTGTGGTGCTCCTTGAAAGCTCAGTGCATTTGGACACTTCCATTTTTACGTCAGTAACAGTTATCTAATCTTTATACGATGATCCATGCATAAGATCTAAATCGACCGACTAATTAAACTGAAAGTGCTCAACGATAATAAACGAGTTTCTAAAAGGGGCTGACATAATTATTTACTAGAATAATTAAATATCTACAAACATAAGTGTTTCATCTTTTCAGGAATCTTCAGTGCAGGGTGCCATGATGAACGCCACTCGATAGATTCGAACATGGCTACAAGAGCAATCACTGGCTCAACTAGCAAAGACTGTATCCAATTGGCTACCATTAACCGCGAGAAACAACGTTGAATTTAAACATTTTTATTTTTTAATATTTTTACGTCAGTCACAGTGATCTAACCGTTACACGATGATCTATGCATATATATATATATATATATATATATATATATATATATATATATATATATATATATATATATATTCCATTCTCCTTGTCCCTTCTCAGCCATTTGATATCACTCTTTGGTGGAGGGAGGCAATGGGATAGCACACTTATATAATATATTATATTTAATATTTCAGCGGATTTCATTATTGTAATTCGTTGAATCTTCCCTACCATTCCTTTGATTCCAATTTCTCCCATTTAAACACTTTTAATTTCTATTTAACATTTTATCCTTTTCTTTCATACTCATTTATTATCTAAATGCCATAAAGCCACTCATTCTTCTATACTCGCATTTTCTTAAATTCTGTCTGTCCCTTCTCCTCCACTGATAGGACGAATTTAGCTTCGCAATGGCATGGCCTAAATAGGTGCTTTTCTTGATTTTCACTTCAAATTTTCCTCATTGTTCTGATGATATAATAAATTTATTAATTTAAATACTCATCTTTCATTTAATATTATTGTTTTTGCCCCTTTACATAGTCTTTTCTTATTTTAATAAGGTTTGTTTTGTAAAAGATTTAGTCTTTGACAACTTTATTTTATTTTATATACATATTCTCTATATATATATATATATATATATATATATATATATATATATATATTTCAATGCATTCCTATATGTATACATACATGTAGATAAATATGTACATAATTGTGCATGATAACTAAACTTACATTTTGAATATATATATATATATATATATATATATATATATATAGTAATTTATAAAATATATATGGAGATTAAGCTACACTGAATATTCGGCGTTTCATCCATTCTAGGATTCCTCAGGCTTATGCGCATAAGCCTGAGGAATCCTAGAGTGGATGAAACGCCGAATATTCAGTGTAGCTTAATCGCCATATAGATTTTATAAATTACTAACTAGCTCTACCTACGTATTGCGCACTTTTGAAGTAAATACTTAAAGTTTACGCATAGATCTATACTTTCGTATATTAATTTTATGTGAGTAAATGAAGTAGTTATATATATATATATATATATATATAATGCATGATTATCAAACTTACATTTTGAATATATATGTATATATATAAATATATATATATATGGATATATATGAATATATATGTATATATACATATATATATTAATCACTTAACATTAATTAAATCATGTTAAGACATTTTTGACGGAACATAGAGTAATCTTCGTAGGGTTTTTTTGAATTCATATTATTTCACTTACGTGTATATATATATATATATATATATATATATATATATATATATATATATATATATATATATATATATATAATTATTTACTATAATAATTAAATACCTACAGACACTAGTGTTTCATCCTTTCGGGAATCGTCAGTGCAGGTTGTCACGATTAACACCAGTCGATAGATTAAAACCCGGCAACACGAAGCATCTCTGGCTCGATTAGCAAAGACCGTATCCAATTGGCTACCTACAAACGCAAGTGTTTCATCCTTTCGGGAA
>NC_136501.1:109092615-109095115 GCF_053919585.1 Euprymna scolopes | reverse complement strand
TTTTTATAGATACAGAAAACAGAGGATTCTTTCCCAAAACAAAGAAAACATTATTTTGGTAAACATATATTGTTTATTTTGAGAGGGTACTAGAATGTTCAAGAGTTTTAGAACTACAATAATTGAATGAGCACTAGAAGCCTTCGACTAGTCAAGATTAAAAAAGAATCCTAGCAACCGTCTGTGTAGTAACAATTATAAAAACAAAAAAGCTTATAATTTCCAAAGAAAAATTTTGAAGAACATCACCAGAATCCCAAATAGAAGATTTGTCACCAAAAAAGACAAGAAAAGAGATTATGTATCCTTAGAATATGTAATAAACTGAAAACATTTAAAAATAGGACGAGTTTCAAACTTGCACTATGGATAACATTATAAATTATAAATTCTTCAAAATCAGGAGAACCAAACCATTTACCTATACCTATAGATGTAGCGGCATTCACCCAGGATTGGTTGAGCCAGCCCCAATGGTGTTACCGCATCTCTTGGTGTATCAGAATTTTTGTAGGAATTTTTGACACCCCTAACACGAAACTGCGAATAAAATATAAAAAAACTCGTAATTTCTCTGTTAAAAGTGGGTTGTTTATTTTTTATGGATTATACTTCCAAAATAAACTATTAAAGTTGTATGAAAAGTAATTGAAATATTATCTTTTTATTAAAAAAAAACAGTAATGAAATTAATTCAATTTTACGAGTTAAGTATTTTTCAATTTTTACACTTTAAAAATCTATCAAAATTTTTCTATTGATTCTATTTTTACGATATTTTCAGGGTCAATGTGAAATGTGATACTCTTTCCACTAAACCGAATATAATATTTTAGACAAACGTTTTTTTTAATTCACGCCGCCCCCCATTTTGAAATGTCTATTAAAAAGTAAATAATTATTTACTCACCAAAGTTATATATATCACAAATTGGAGATAAGAGATCAATAAATAATATATTCAAATTTAAACCAAAAAAAGTAGTGTTTTTAGAAATTTACCTGTAAAGTCCGAAGTTTAAAACCTTTTTTTAAAAACAGCGTTGTTTTTTTTTTGTTTTTTGTTTTTTTAAATGAAACCTTGGTCCTTGCTCCTTTAATTGAAAAAAATAGGTTTTGAATTACATTTTTTGAGTAGTTATAAGCTTGGAAAGACAGGGGGTCGAATTAATTCACGTCCCGCATTTAGAAATGTCTATTAAAAAGTTAATAATTAATTTACTCACCAAAGTTTTATATGTCACAAATTGAAGATAAAAGTTCAATAAATAATATATTCAAATTTAAAAAAAAAGTAGTCTTTTTTTTTTTTTAGAAATTTACCTGTAAAGTCCGAAGTTTAAAACTTTTTTTAAATCACGTTTTTTTTTATGACACCTTGCTCCTTGCAACTTTAATTGCAAAAAAAATAGGGCTTGAATTACATTTTTCGAGTAGTTATAAGCTTAGAAAGACAGGGGGTCGAATTATTCAATATTTTTCACAAAGTTTCTTACACACCTACCGCATCTCACGTCAAAGCCACTCACCCCTGCCGGTGGGCAGCAGAGTCTACGGTATGATCCAGCCATTCTCGGTTCCAGCGACGGACACCAAAAATGCCAGCACCGGACATGATTTTCATATCTACTTTCGCTGCCGTAAGCCAAGTCTTACGGTAGCCATCTTGGCGCTTCTTCCAACCAGTGGGTGCAATGGGCGCCACCAATTAACAGACGAACCCCTGCCCCGGCCGGCGCATTACATCTAGAACGTATGAGATAGAGTAACGGTTGCTATAAGGGAGACTTAGCCTCAGAAATTGCTGACTTGCATGCGTTGCTAGTTTTTCAGTAGGGGTTTTAGAAGCCTCACAACCATCCCGGTGAAATCGATTGAAGTAATGATTGTGATGAGCAATGGCAAGAGCCACATGTATGTAAACACCTGGTTGGAGAATGAGATTTTGCTTGAAACTTACGATGCGGAATGAACGTTTCAAATCCAATAAGGAACGTTTGCAACATAATTCGCAGACATAGCAAAGTCAGAACTCCACAAAACATCACATAAGAAGCGAATACTAATCAGCCCTCTTGTAGTTAAACTTGTTAATATGGAACGAACGATCGATTCATGATTAACAGAAAAATCAACTCAAACATCGACAACAATGAGGAAGGAGAGGGAAGAGAACATAATTGTGGCATCTTGAAAAAAATATTGAAAAAAATTGGTAAAATATTGAAAAAATTTTGAAGAAATATTTTAAAAATATTTAAAAAATATTGAAAAAATAATGAAAAAAATATTGAAAAACTATTGAAAAAATATTGAAGAAATATTTTAAAAATACTGAAAAAAATATTGAAAAAATATTGAAAAAATAATGAAAAAAAATTGAAAAACTATTGAAAAAATATTGAAGAAATATTTTAAAAATATTGAAAAAAATATTGAAAAAATATTGAAAAAACTATTGAAAAAATATTGAAAAAATATTGAAAAAAATATTGAAAAA
>NC_136501.1:109080115-109090115 GCF_053919585.1 Euprymna scolopes | reverse complement strand
TAATTTAATCATAGTATGGTAGTGGCTTATTATGAATTAGGTGGGCGGACTTTTTTATCATATATATATATATATATATATATTATATATAGAGTATATTAATTTATTGTATATATACATATGTACATATTTAAAATTTAAAACCTGCTATCCTAAGCATTTTTAAATATTTCGACTATTTTCGTAATCGATATTATTGATCTGTGTTTTAATATACAATGCTTCGATTATTTTTAGTCTATTAACATTTTTCTTGCCTTGCAAAACTTTAGTGTTTCGACCATGATTTTTCGGAATTCCGAATGATGGCAGCCATGTTTCCCCAAATGTTGCGATATTGAACTAAAGTCAGAAACGTGGAGAGTTAATCTTCTCGACAACGTGTTTGTGGTATATATCATGACCACTGCTCATGTCTTGAGTGTTATTTTCACAACGTTTCTGTCGATGTAACCTCCGATCTTCTTCGGGTGTATCTTGTTAAATTTTTATATCTTTTTGTCGAACTCAGGAATCTGCACTAATTTTCAAACGGAACCAATTATAGACAAGAAAATTGGTTTGGATTTTATTCGTTGGTTCTAATTTCTAAAGCATTTTTAATAAAGCGGTATGTGCTAGATAACAATGGACATGGACTTATTATTTATATATGAGTATGGCGTCTTTGTCTGTCTGTCCGTCTCTCTATTCAAAGTTGAAAACTTTAAAACAGGGAAAATAGTACAAGGTCAGAAATAATAGGTGTTTTTTTAAATTGTCATTACTGAGCTTGGACAAAACATTAGAAGCATTCTACAATCTCCTAATGGTCAGTTTAATTGGTAAATAACATTGTTTTCGTCTATCAAATTATTTTCCTGCGAAATGTTGTTTTGATTACAAGGTTAGCTGTTTGCAATTTTTTTTTATAATAGATAATAATTGTTTTGTTGTTATCATTGGTAGTCAAGTAGCAGATCTTAAATTGTAAATATGTACATATGTAAATATACAATAAATTAATATACTCTCTATATATAATACATATATAATTTAAAAAAAAGGCCCACCCACCTAATTTATAATAAGCCACCACGTGATCATGATAAAAAATATATATATATATATAGTAAGGAAAGAGGAAAAACACAATTTTTACAACATGCCAGAGGATGATAAATGTATCTTTGTTGAAAGCGCTCGCTATGGATCAAAGTTATAAAATTTTGGAAAAAAAACCCTCTAAGAACACTATTCGGAGATCTGAGAAGATGAAAAGGGAGATAATAAAACAGAAGAATCTCGTGCTCTTCAATAACATTTGCTTGAATATATATATATATATATATATATATATATATATATATATATATATATATATTGCGTATATTTAGGCAGCATCTTCTCATTTAGACAAATATTATTGAATAGCACGGAATTATTCTGTTTTACAATTTTCCTTTTTATTTTTTCCAGTCTCCGAATAGTCCTTTTTGTGTTTTTTCTTTAAATTCTATATGTTAGATCCATAATCGCGAGCGCTATCGACAGAAGTACTTCTATCATCCTCAAGCATATTGTAGAAATTGTTTTTCAATGTACTTATATTTTTCCTAGTCACGTGGTAATTTGTTACAAGTTAAGTGGGCGGAGTTTTTTTTACATATATTAAACACATTTATATATACAAACATATATACATTATCAAACATTTATCCCAAACATTTCATCATTAATATAATTAATATTATTTATTTGAGGCTTCTTTGTTTTAATGTACAATGCTTCGAGTATTCTAAGCCTATTTACATTTCTCTCACTCTGCAATACTATTGTATTTTCTACCATAATTCTTCGAAAATGGATCCAACATATAAAGGCTTCCTTCAGTCTTTACAGACTATGGATACCCACTGTAAGGGTGCCTGTGTGGCAGGAGTTGCGCAATCTCCAACTACGCGTCTCCTGAGATACCAGTGGCAAGTTGAGGTACAAGACGACTGGAAACAATGCCGAGATAAGCGGAGACCACATACAGCCCCTAGAATTTCCAAATGGTCACCCATCTGGTATTAGCCAGGCTCAACGTTGCTTAACTTCGGTGATCTTACGAGAACCGCTGTGTCAACGTGATTATGCCGTATACATATACAATTTCGAGAAAAACACAAAAAGGACTATTCGGAGATCGGAGAAGATAAAAAAGAAAATTGTAAAACAGAATAATTCCGTGCTATTCAATAATATTTGTCTAAATATATATATATATATATATATATATATATATATATATATATATATATATATATATATATATATATATATATATATATATATATATATATATATATTCACGTTGCAGCTACTTCACTTTGTATGGAGAATCTCGGGGAAAAACCTGCGGGCTAAGAAGAAGTGACTGAATCGATTATTTTTAGTCTGATTGAATTGATTAGTTGTTCCATCAGGTGTGAAATCGAAGTAAGTCTTGTACTCCACAAAAGATAAGCGCATCGAATTAGCGCTTCCTTCCCCCGACAACGCCGACGCTAATCGATCCGTCGGAACGATAGAAAAGAAACTCCAAATCATTTCCATCGTTTTCCGAAAATGTCTTCGTGTCTCTTGATCTAAAATAGACGATGTACACAGAGGTCACGCGAGTCGGATGTTACGTGCTTAACATAAGATAATTATATAGGACAGTTTTTGAATTTCTGAGATGAGAATTGAGTGTTCGTGTTTGTTGAATCCTTTGAAATACTGCACTCATTTCGAGTACTACTTTTACAACGTTTTGTTAGAGAATGGATATATATATATATATATAGAGAGAGAGAGAGAGAGAGAAAATGTTAATGAATAGAGAGAGGGAGAGAGAGAGGAAGAGGTGAGTTATAGTGTAGACACGTTGGCCGGAAGTAAAAGATCAGTTGATTTGATTGCGTGTGAGTCATGTGATCAGGTTAGCTGAATCGTTGAGATTTGATTTGGACACAGAAGACAACGGACGGCTTCCCGTTGTCTCCTCCCCTTCACGGGGGGGGACGAACGCTTACGTGTGTAGAAGAAGAACCCACCCAGGCCGATCTCACTTCCACCTTCTGCAGGACATCTGGAGAAAGTGAAATAAAAACTATAGAACTAATTCCTTGTCTTGGAGCTATTGAATCTTCATCCAAAAACAGGTATCAAGTCTCCCTCCAGGACGAGAAATTTCCAGATGGTCCAACATCGAAGAAGCAGAAGTAGGTTCTGAAAATACATGTCACTCACACACGATTCGCTTTATGATACAATATAAATATCTAATATAACACGTCATCTCTTCTAATCCATTATTAGAGATGACGCAATAAACACTCAACCCTTTATTATAGAGCAACAATATAACAACGCTCATTTGGTGCCCGTTGATCAGTTCGCACACACGATGCCCCTGCATTGACCAATGTTTTATATGTGGAGTTGGTATTTATTTGGTCCCTCACCGTGCAAATAAGGCAGAAGGCCAATTTTTAATGTGAGGAGTGAAGGGAAAATGGGAAATAACACACCGGGGAGTAGGGGAGCTGGTTAGTGACAATTGGTATGAACGGTTTCCCCTACATTGGCCGAGGTCTTATATGTGGAGTTGGTATTTATTTGCTTCCCCACCGTCCAAATAAGGCAGAAGGCCAATTTTTAATGTTAGGAGTGAAGGGAAATGGGGACCAACACACCGGGGAGTAGGGGAGCTGGTTAGTGACAATTGGTATGAAGGGTTTCCCCTACATTGGCCGAGGTCTTATATGTGGAGTTGGTATTTATTTGCTTCCCCACCGTCCAAATAAGGCAGAAGGCCAATTTTTAATGTGAGGAGAGAAGGGAAATGGGGACCAACACACCGGGAGTAGGGGAGCTGGTTAGTGACAATTGGTATGAAGGGTTTCCCCTACATTGGCCGAGGTCTTATATGTGGAGTAGGTATTTATTTGCTCCCCCACCGAGCAAATTAGGCACAAGGCCGATTTTTAATGTGAAGAGAGAAGAGGAAATGGGGGCGAACTCCCCACAGAGTAGGGAAGCTAGATAGTGACAATTGGTATGAAGGGTTTTCCCTACATTGACCAAGGTCTTATCCGTGAGGTCGCCCCCACATAGGGTTTTTGCTTGCAGTATCTGCTGGAACAGATGGTATTTATTTGCTCCCCCACCGAGCAAATTAGGCACAAGGCTGATTTTTAATGTGAGAAGTGAAGAGAGAGGGAAGGGAAAAAGGGGACCAGCTCCCGAGAGATGGGAAATGGGAGCTGGTTAATGGTCAGGCATGTGGGGTTGCCCCCACATCTGGTCTTTGCTAGTCATAGCTAGTCATAGCTTGCAGTATCTGTTGGAACAGATACTACACTTTAATCTTGGTCAAAAGGCCAAGAAAAGCTTAAAACGCTAAGTACAGCATCTATTAACAACAGACCTTTGATCTTAACCAAAAAGGCCAAGCACAAAAGTTTTACGGACAGACCGACAAACCGACCGACGGAATGACTTTTAGAGTCGCTTGCACGCGACTAATAAAAGTAGTTTATATAATGATTTGAATTAAAGTTTAAATTACAAAAGTCCAGTAGAATGATACACTTTTACCGTAAACAGGAACGTTTATTTCTAACGCGCCCCTATCTTATCAAAGAACCTACAGTTAATTTCATAAGCTAGGTCTTTCTTCTTGTGCGGAGAAAAAACATCTCGAATAAAACTATTAGGCTGTATAACGTGTTTACTTTGATCAAAATCAGACTAGCTTCTTTAATCGGATTTTTGGATCATCAATTTTCGATACTTATCAGAGTCAGTCAGATAAAAAACCTATCTAAGAACACTCACAGACATATCAATGATATTTGTATGAAATGTGTAAAAGATCGGCCAAGCTGTTTCGGAAACAAAGTCACAAACACATACTAAGTGTCTTTTTATATGTAACTAGCGACGAGATCCAGCTTTGCCCGGGCGTAAAGTGCGCTTAAATATGATATTTTAATGTGTCCAGATTTCGTATATATTATTATAGTCGTGATTTCAAAAGTAAAAAAAAAAAGTATTTGGGTGCCATCAGCCAGAATTGAAACTGAAAGCCAAACTGCAGCAATCAAGGCTGGTGACGTTACCACTGTACCAAAATTACATTCATATGAACAGATTAAAAATAAAAAAAAAATATTAAAAATAAACTAATGGATAAAATGTGTAACGTTTTTTTTTTTTTGTATTTGATCCATTTTTTAACACTTAAAAACTATTTTAACCGGGTAAGACCAATGAAAAAGTCAATCATTTGCCACTTCTTGTTTTGGAGCTGATAGTCTTTGAAAATATGCAGACAGACAGATTAAGAGAAAGACAGTTGTTGTATATATTAGATTTAAGATAATTATGAAAAAAAAAATACAAGCAATATCTACCAATCAAAAAAATATTGGGTAGCGCCTGATCATGAAATCTAGTTTATGTAAATAAAACAGCAGATGTATGTTTATGTGTGTGAAAGTATTTAACTGATAAACATATGCACTACTGGTCTCATAACACTGAAATTAACAGAAAATAGTAATCATACACTAAAGACGGTTTATAACAAGTAAAATATTTGTTTGGGTGAATATTGCATACAGAAGACATCAAATTAAAAAGAAGTTAACTATTAAAAATGTTTGCATTAATTATGTGCAGCCCTGAATATCTCATGACGAAATTCATTTTTGTTAAATCGGGAAATTATTTAGTATTCTAATTATAATGATTTTTTTTGCAAATAAAAATTAGAAACAACAGAATAAAAAGAAGTGTAGTTAACTGTTACGGGTAATCTATATCAATAAATCAGTAGATGTATGTATGTCTGTGTGAAAATATTTAACCGATAAACTACTGGTCACATAGGACCGAAATTAACAGGAAATAGTAATCTTACACGAAGGATGGGTTATAATGAGTGAACTCTTTGTTTAAATGCATAAATAACGCGCACAAAAATATATCGAGGAGTTGAAATACAAAATGTTCATTTCAACTTGCCAACATTTATTATTATTATTATTATTATTATTATTATTATTATTATTATTATTATTATTATTATTATTATTTTAATTACAATATCAACCCAAACAAAGCACTGCCACTTTGATGTAGGGGGCTACTATCAGGGATATAAGCTACAGGGGTACTATGTAGGGAGTTGGGCAGCAATTTATTGCAATAAAACAACTAACAGTAAACTTAGTCTATGTAAATAAAACAACATATGTACGTTTATGCGTGTGAAAATATTTAACTGATAAACATAAAACACCTGTTAAATAACACTGAAATAACCAGGAAACAGTAATCATACACTGAAAACGGTTTATAACGAGTAAAAGAAGTTGTTTAGATTAATAATGCATACAGAAACAGTTAGATTAAAAAGAAGACTAGTTTGATATTAAAAATAGCGGCATTAATTTATTGCGGCACTAAATATCTCACGATTAAATTCAATATTTTTACACTGGGAAATTAATTTTTCTTATATTGATCTCTGCAAAGAAAAGCTGGAAGCAACTGAATAAAAAGTAGTAATATATATATTATTCCCCAATTGGAATTCATTTTTTGAGATGAGCATTATATATTAATTTATTTTTATTTCGGACTATTAGTCCTCATCTTTATTAGTTGAATCTCCACGGTTCCAGATGAGCATTGTCTGAAGATAGCGGTTTCAATCCCACCCAAAGCGTGCCAGAGGTTAATTGGTCAAAATGTAGTGAGACGACAGCAACAACGGATGGCAGTGATGGCTGAGAATGCAGTTAGGAGATTCGAAGTTCCTATCCGTCGCGGTTACCACCTGACGAAGGCCAGAGAAATAGTTGGCCGAAACGTTGTGAATAGACAAACCAATAAAAAATAAGTAATAAAGATGAGGACTAATAAAATAAAAATAAATTAAAAAGTAGTAAAGTCAACTATTACTAATAATCTATATAAACAAAGAAGTAACTGTATGTGAGTCTGTGTGAAAAAATTAAACCGATAAACTCATTAACTGCTGGACACATAACACCGTAATTAACAGGAAATAATAATAACCATACACCAAGAATGGTTTGTAAGATGTAAGATATTTGTTTAGATGGATAAGTAGCGCGTACAAAATATATCGCAAGTTGAAATGCAAAATGGTAATTAAAAATTGCTGATATATGCCTATTAAATTTGCGCATGCGCCGATTCATTTAAACGTTGAAGTTATTTTATTTGAAATTGTATACATTAATCTTCCGATAGCGTAAATACTAGGGCACGTAGCTGGGCTGCTAAAGCGTTTACTTTCTATTCTAGCTGATAACCTAGAAGTCATTTTATTCATACATAATAATCAATAGAGGATTGGCTCAAATAAAGACGAAATCCGATTGAATTAACATATATTTAAGCGCATTTTACTCCTCAGCTGGGCTGGAGGACGACCGCTAGGGTAGAATAAATTATTATCCCGACTAACGTAAAACGATGCTCATTCATTAAACGTGTTCAGTATGACCAGCTGGGAAATATGGGTCCAATTTGTCATGTAAAGTTTTATAAAAACGCATCTTCCTCCCAGAATATACGACTAGTCTAGTAAAACGACAGATATTTATGGAATATATCCAAAGAAAAGAGAAAAAAAATAACCATCTCAGCAACCTAGTTTTTTTTTTTTTCTGAACGTATTCTTTCTGTCCACGACACGCACAGGAGTTAAAAAGCGGACGGATAAAAAGGAATTGAATAGATAGAATTACATTCAGTTGGCTGATTCTACAGACTTCTCCCTACACAACAAGTTGTGTCACACACACACACATATATATATATATATATATATATATATATATATATATATATATATATATATAGTCATCCACATACAGTACTGTTTCGCTGCACATCCGTGCGGCTAGACAGGTAACTACCTCAAGCCAGGATTGAAACCGACCGTCTGTACGGCAGTCAAGGCTCCTAACCATTACGCTATTCGCGGCTTCTGTGCGAGTAGTGAGTTTAACAATGTTTTGACATCGTCCGAAATACCTCCGCTCGATTTTTTTACACAAAGAGCGTCGCTTCTATGCTATTTGTAATTCGTGTATCACTTCTCAATATGCTCAACTCAAGGTGTCCAAGAAGTCACGAAAGGGTTTGGAACTTAAATACATTATATATTTTTGAAGATATGTTTTTGTAATTTTCACACAATCTGACAAGCATATTGGAAACCAAGCAAAATTCAAACAATCTTTATTTATTAAAAAGTAATGTCTTTTAAATGTTCTCGATTTTCAGCTCCGCATATTTGTGCTCTTTCTAAAACGTCGTCCTTGAGAGATTGCAGACTCTATGGATTTCGATTTCACTCCCTTATTTCCTTCCGGATGTTTTACTTCAATTCTTGCAGGGTTTGAGGTTTGTTAACATAGACCCGTGTTAACATAGACTCTTGTTAACATAGACTCTTGTAAACATAGACACTTTCTTAAAAAAAAAAGTGCGGCTTGTCAAGTCCGGGAAACGATAATCCTTTTAAGTCCAAACAATTCATCCATGATTTTGATACAGCAATTTCAAAACTTGCGTACTTTTATAATACTATACATATGTATAATTAATTTCCAAAAGATTATCCGCAAAATATTAGAGATAAAGAAAAAATAATCATTAATAGTAAAATGACAAAGATTTTAACCCTTCAGTGTATTTTGGACAGCTTGTGACTATATATCTATATACATGGCGTCAGGTAATGCCATATGCTACTGGTACCATGTAAGCCAATACAACCTGCCTCATGGTCGGGTCACAGGTGACTAAACTGGTTCCCACACGAGACTTATTTGGTGGGGAGGGTGGCTAGTCTCCCTGAAGGATTAAAACAAGACCTTCTAAACGGCGAATGAACCTTTTTTTCGGGGTCAACGGCCAACTAGCACCGTGTGTTTTTGTGTGTATGTTGGGGTGGAGAGGGCTACCATAAGCCGTGGTGAAGGCAACATTTCTAGAAGAAGCAAATCTCTGATTTAAAAAAAAGCATAAGCTGGGAGACCAGTGTCCGCATTAAGCTGGTCTGCAGTTTAACTTGTGGCTGGCTATCTTGCTCTTGCTTGTTGCTGGGTATCAACATTCTGAACCGAGAGAGAGAGAGAGAGAGACACTCCTTCAGGCATTTGTTTATAAAAATGGTCGTGTGGCGATGGAACAGTTGTGACGCGTGGAGGTTTGAAATGCTAGAAGCATGTAATAATTGATCTCAATGACCGTCTTCAGTGTCATGCCTGCTTGAGCGTGTGAATTCACCGATAGGACTAAAAAAAGTCATTTTTGGGTTCATGAACTTTAAGTGTCTGACGGAGTGTCACTTTCCTGACAAGACGTTGCAATAATCATATATATATATATATATATATATATATATATATATATATATATATATATACATATATATATATACATATATATATATATATATATATGTATGTATATATAGTTTCAATCTAACAGGTCCCACTTTGTCAACTAAGCCAACGCCTGTCCCATCCATCGGCGCTATATTGCATCTCTGTGCCTGATGAACTCGTTGCACTTGTTCCCCTCGACGTATATATGCTCGACAAACCTGCTTAGCAATAAAATCTCACTCCTTCACTTTTGAGGTCCCTAAATGTCGGAACGCTTCCTATTCTAATGGTTTCTTCCCTCGAACAGCTAGACTTTAGATTCCCCTTCCTGCTAACTTCTGCCTAACCCTACTGATATGCAGAAGTTTAAATGTAATGTAAACCAACGTCTTGTTAATCTTTCCTAGGAATAGTCCCAAATAGTAGCCCCTAATGCCCACCTGACAATATGCCTTGTTAGGGTTTTGTTTTAAGGGTTCCGTTGTTCATTTTTCTTACCATAAAACTTTTTCACACCCGGGCAACGGCGGGTACCCATTTTACTTATTTTGCTT
>NC_136501.1:109065115-109070115 GCF_053919585.1 Euprymna scolopes | reverse complement strand
AAGTCCATGCGCTGCGTATATGATTAGTTGGTTGGTTTGTCGTTTTTGTTTTACGGCATATCAACCCTTTTTTGGTTATTTAATGCAGAATCCAGTGATTTTGTAAAAAGGTTTTTTTAATAGAATTTATTTGTTGTTGTTTTTTTCAAGTCGGTTTCTATTCAACCCATAGTTGGGACCCTAACAGGTACTACCACTCTATGTCAGAGTGGACCTGGGAACAATGGCAATTAAAGGATGGCTCCACACTCCCCAAAATCCGCAAGCTGGGACCTCACCATCGAATATAGTTAAAGATCATATCCAGGACCCTGTGTATATGAGGACGTCGGTCATTTTCTACAGGATGAATAGATTACCTTCTGTCGGATGAAAAACAATTCAGTCATGTCGAATACTTTCGTAGGATCTACTATATTTCGAATGGAGCACTGCTGCCAAATCTGGGCAGGAGCTACTCGGAGCCCCTATTCCACCTTTTTACTAATGTGGATTTCATCTTTTGGTATATCGGTATATATCCCGACAATCTCCATTGTATTTTGTGATAGAAAACATTATTGTGCGTGTTGTGGACACATTCCGGGAGACAAGAACAGTAGCAGATGCCCACGTATATCACAATAGGAAACATCGTTCAGACATCATCTTTAACAACATTTAAATTTCTACGGAAAAGATTTGGGAAATCTCTCAGAAAATCAAAACGCCATCTCTCACAAAAACTGATATTTATGAAAGCATCTGCTTTTAGTATCCTCCATGATGATTTATATCTTTTTGTATAAATTCCTACTAGCCCTTAGCCCTAAGCCCTAACCCTGACACTAATCCTAAACCTAACCCTAACTCTAACTCTATCTCAAACCTTAACCCTGACCCTAATCCTAACCGAAACCTAACCCTATTCCTTAACCCAAACCGTAACCATGATCTTTAATCTTATCCCAAACTTAACACTTACCCTGATTCTAAACCTTGGCAGAAAGAGGAGAATTTTGTAAAGATAACATTCAAGAATTAAAAATGGTTCCGGCTTGTAAGATGTCATAATTTATTGTGACTTAATTTTTTTTGAGGGGGTTTATAAACAAACAGGCTCTGTATTTTTAGGCTCAGGCCCAGCCTTATTAATATGCAAATCGCGCACTTAGACAACTGAACAATCGTTCTGCATAACATAGAAATATATATATTATGTACGTCTGTCTAAACTTGTATATCGTTTAGTATTATAAAATGTTCCAATAAATGTTTGTACAGAGAGTGTATATACGTTTGTATATACGTTTCACAGCTATCGACATGACGTATCAATATGACATATTGATATGACGTATCGAAATGACGTAGACAGTTTCAACAAATTTAATACAAATACAGTATCGTCATATCGATATGACGTATACAGTTTACCAAGGGACATGTAACATTTTGAACAGAAATCTGGTGGTGTAAAAACGAGTTCATCAGAGAACCATACCTTGTCCGTATTTCATCTGATTTAACTGATTCTCAGAAAAGCTGCAAAGAAGATTCATCCAATGAATAACCAAATCTCAGGTTGTCTTTGCAGCAACTTTATTTACCTATGTTTCCTCATTGGACACCTGCATATGGTTCTGGACTAACGCATTCTGATCCCCCTACTGGTAACTATCAATGTACGTAGACGGTCCTTCTTCCTGTTTCGACTATAACTGAGTTTGCTCTCTCTAACTCTGGATTCTCGACTAAAAATCATACGCGTTTTAATGCGCTGCCATAAATCCACGTCATTCTAAATGGCCTCCACGTAAGATTACGTCAACCTATTTTAAATTTATTTTTTGTGTTTTAATATTATTTTCTATTAAAACATCCAACCATAAATAATTTTATCTGTAAATATTTATTTCTCTATAATAACATACTATTTTTTTTTAATATTATAAAGATCGGTGACTATCATATCTTTCGTTTTTGCCCTAACAATATCTTACACTTACTGTGTTCTGCGCAATCTTACAAAATGTTTAACGGAGAATAAAAATCGGATTGGGATAGACGAAGACTCTTGCATTTCACTCACCTAGGCGACGTTCATTCTTGCAACGATGAGGTTTTAATTTCAATCAGAATTCGGGACCATGATCTTCCGTCATTCCGTGACTATTCAATCTCCCCTAAGGAGGATTTTTAAATCTCCCCTAAGGAGGATTTATAGATAGATAGATGAGGGATACATTTCTGAAACACCATGTATCTCATAAATGGAGCCCATCTCTTGACCCTAACTGTATCTTTGGTTTCTGGGAGCAAACTCAACAAAATAATAAATAAAGGAAAATTGTAACCATTTCTTTAAAGCAATTTGGAGCATCTTAACTTTTAAATTGCTGTCCACCAGAATTGCATTTCCTTACACCAAACGTGGCAAAACGGGGGTCACACGATCCATTTAATGATGGCTAACTAACACAACCGATTGTAGACCACGTCATTTGTGACAATAGTGTTTCGCTTCAGAGCAGATGATTTCCCCGATTCTTGATTGGTTATTTCGTTATAATGACTTCTCTTCGCTTCGCGATTGTTTCGCATCGTACATTGTTAACTTCGCATCCATTTCTTCCAAAACAATCATGATGCAACGTTTTTGTAAAAAAAAATATGACGCAATTGTTTCTCTATAAGATGTCATTTCAATGGTTTGTTGAGTTTTAAAATATGAATTATTTTGAAAAGAATCAGATTTAAATTGTTAAATAGTTTCCTAGCGTTTTCCATGTGTTAGAAGTTTGTAATTTTTAAACTCTATTTACGTCCAATAATCATATAAATAGTGATAAGAACATTAATTTAATAAAATTAGTGATAGATCTATAATAATTTACTAGCAATAATAATGGAATGACTAAAAAAATATAAATTAAATTTCAAAATACTATGGTGTCAGAACAAACAGAAAAGATCGAAACAAAAATATAAAACTTGAGCTAATGTAAATATATGTGTGTGTCTGAGTGTCTGTCTGTCTGTGTGTGTCTTTGTGTGTCTGTATGCGTCTGTGTGTGTATGTGTGTGGATCTGTTTGTGTGTGTGTCTGTCTGTATGTATGAGTCTGTGAGTGTGTCTGTGTGTATCTGTGTGTGTCTGCGTGTGTGTCTGTGACTGTGTGTGTCTGTGTTTGTGTGTCTGTGTGTTTGTGTCTGTGTGTTTGTGTCTGTGTGTGTCTGTGTGTGTCTGTGTGTGTTTGTGTCTGTGTGTTTCTGTGTGTCCGTGTGTGTCTGTGTTTGTGTGCGTCTGTGTGCCTGTGTGTGGCTTTGTGTGTGTGTGTGTACATTTCCCTACCAAATAACTCTAAAGTATCGGTCGAGAGACTAGAGATTTTACATAAGGAGTATTGAGCTTTTGGAACAATTTTTTAATTACATTTTTTCCGGACAGAAATTTGGCCATCAAGGGGTCAAAATTCAACGATTTGACCTTTGAAAACTCTACCAAACTCCTTCGCCAATTTTGAGGCTAAACACTAGAAATTTTAAATGCAGTTTTCTTGGGCATTGATCAAACTTTTTAATTGGATTTAAATACAAATAAATAAATGCTAAGAGGTCGAAATTGGGGCCGAAGTTAAAAGAAATTGACCTCTGCGGTCGCTATCAAATTATTCGCCCAATTTCTGGTCTAAACATTTGAAATGTTACATCTAATCAGTTTCGGTCGAAAATTCAAGCTGTCAAGGTGTTAAAGTTCCAAATATTTGACTAGGAAATTACTCAGCCACTTTTGGGTCTAGACATTTGAAATTTACACACAACGGGTATTACGATATGCGGCAAGTAATTTAATCAGTTGTGGGGCGAAAAAAGGTCAAAGTTTAAATAGTTTACCCTTCCAGATTCTATTGAATTCCTCCGCCTATTTTGGGTCTAAACACTTGCAATTTAGGATGTAAGTAGCTTGGACATGTGTAAAATTTTGTATTTTGATTTGAATCCAAAATAATAAATGTTAAGGGGTCAAAATGGGGCCAAAGTTTAATAAAATAGAACTCTGCGTTCTCTACGAAATTACCCAGACAAATATTGGCTAAACATTTGAAATCTTGCCTAAAGTGTGTTCACACGTAGGTCAAGTTATGAACAGTACATGGGGCCGTGTAAAACGGGGCTGGACTGCTACCAAGTTATAAAAGTATGGGAATCTGAAATCCAAGCAGTTTCTTGTTGCTATGAAAATGTACCAATCTCTTTACTGGGTTATGTCTCACACCTACCTATCAACAAACACAAGAACACACTATATTCATACAAAACACACACACACACATATCCATAAATACATTTACACCGAAACGCTGATTATAAAATTAAAAGAAAATCTTTATTTTGCATTTTAAATATTCATGCATTTGTCTGGATTCCTAAATTAAAACTTTTATTCACATATAAACTGCCGTTATATAAAGAAACCTCTAATTATTTACTTCAACCGATCATGTGAGTTCGCCTTTATTTAACGTGTAGGCGTCTCAGCGCTAAAACAAGGTACGGATGTTACTTTTTCGGTGGCTAAAATATTTAAAATCATACAAAATCTTTGCAAGAACAAGCTGAAGCAAAACTTTTGTAGATACACTATATTATATATAGTGCGTTTTTAGGTTTTCAGGTTATAAATATCAATTACCCACAAAAAAAACTAGGGCTATGACAACATCATATTCTGTTGCGTGTATTGATTCTCAGGTATAAATATCCATTGCTATCTTAAGTTTTTGTTATGCAGAGTGATGTGGCTTTCGCTTGATTGTGTCTGTGTCGGATATATACTCGAGAGTAAAAGCAATGAAAAAATATGCTGTTGTCATAAGACATTGAATAGACATTATATCATGAAATCTGTGGTCTTGTTTATATTTTAGTTATTGTCTTATCCGCCGGAAGACAAACTTGTTAAAAACAAGTGTTCAGTAATTTATTAATATTTATATTTATTAGATTCTTCATTTTTTA
>NC_136501.1:109005115-109060115 GCF_053919585.1 Euprymna scolopes | reverse complement strand
AGTTCTTCTAGGGGACGGCTACTATACAGCGAGACATGATGGAGTATGCAAGTACCTTCACTGGATCATCTGTAAAAAATTAAGCATCCAGTGTAGCAGCAAGTCCTGGGAACATCAACCTGAAAAAACAGTTGGAAATGATTTATATACCATACATTACGACCATGTAATCTCTACAGCCACCTACCTTGAAAATGCTGCTGTGAAACCTGACATAGTTATATTGAATAAGCCAGAGAGAGATGCAACCTTGATTGAAGTGAGTGTTCCTAATGATGGCGGTCTTAACAGAGCTGAAAGAGAGAAACAGACCAAATACCAAGGTCTCATGTATGATATGAAAAGAAACTGGAACCTAAAGGGGATATCGATCATACCAGTTATCATAGGTGCCACAGGACTTATGAAGAAGAACCTGAAGTCCTACCTAACTAATATTCCTAGTGAACCAAGTGTAAAAGAGATTCAGACAATTGCACTTAAGGGAACAGCAAGAATACTAAAAAGAGCTCTCGGTTGGTTTCAATAAAAAAGCGGGGCAATGTTGGCAGCTGGTTTGGCTGCCCCATACCCAGCATTACAATCTTCAAAGGAAGAAAAACAAAAACAAAAAAAAAACAGTATTTGATAACTAACATGAAACTAAATTAATGAACTATAAAATATTAGAAGCGAAACTAAATTAAAATGAAATTAAAATAATTCGTCCCAAACCTTCCTGCATCTACATTTATATCCAAGTAAAAAAAAAAAAAATTAAATGCACCAAACCTCACAGGAAAAGAAACGGAAAAGAAAACAACAACAATTGCTCCTGACGACAATCTGATTCGCCGATAGAAAGCGATGGAGAAAAATATGGCCGACTAACAACATTTGGGTGTCATTCTATATAATATGCCTGTCGAAATTAAAAAGACCGCTCGACAAATAGAAAAGATATCCAACAAGATCGGAAAAAGAGATAACTCTGTCGTGCTCAATCAAACGTTTCTAAATAATTACTTGGTCCCAATATATATCTATAATATAAAGCTGTATGTGTGTGTGTGTGTGTGTGTGTGTGTGTGTGTGTGTGTGTGTGTGTCTGGTCACGAATAGGCTCCTATATGGTAGACTATTTTAAAAATCTGATTGCATATAATGATAGAAGATGTATCGAGACACGGGAAGTGGTATGTTTGATCTGGCAGAACGGTAGTTCACTAAAATGGTGGGGTCTGCGTTCGCGCCTGGTCCACAAAGTATGGAAATAGGTACACCCTTTAATAAATACTTTTCATGTCTATCTGCATAAGTATGCTTTGATAATTATTTTTCAGTTTGAAGAAATATGGTATAATAAAATTATGGGGTGCTCGTTCGCGCCTGACCTCCATAGAATGGAAATATGTCACAAAGTTTAACAAGGTTTTTTTTTATATAGAATATTGTGATAAGTGTTTCAGTGTGAACAGAATATTGTGATAAGTGTTTCAGTGTGAACAGTTATGGTATAAAAAATTATGGGGTTTATCTATTTTATTTTTACTTTCATCATATTTTGCTTTGGTTTTGAAACCCCCAAATTCGAAGCTATCTCTTTATAACCCCTCCTTTTCATAACCTATCATACTTTCATAAATCAGAGTCCATTTTCTGTAGGCTGTTTTGGAACCCATCAACGACAGGTACTTTTGCTTGTATATATATATATATATATATATATATATATATATATATATATATATATATATATATGTGTGGGGGGGTGGGGGGTGAGGGTGTATTCATAAGGTGGGATTCGTTTTCGATTCAAGCTAATGAACCTAAATTCTATAGATATATTTTTATAATATCTAAAATCGATAGAACATTAACAATATAATAATATATACGGAATCTGCAAGAATTAAAATACCATATTTAAGCGTATTTATCGACCTGGCTACGTCGAGCGTTTCTGCTAGCTAGGATAAATATTTTACAGTTTTAACAAAATAGCTCCAATATTATCAGAGCGTCTCAATTTACGCTGAATATCTACAGAATGCAAGCATTACATATGAATCAGCTGCCATGTGGAATTTCCACGGGTCCCGCTAGTATATTATTATTATTATTATTATTATTATTAATAATAATAATAATAATATTATTAATATACTATTATTATCATTAAATAGAATTGCATAAAATGACGTATTAAATGTCTGTTTCCTATATTAACTAAATGTATCTGTTTTACTTTCGAAAAAAGGTTTTCTAAATGTAATCGAGATGTAAATATTGATGACTAAAAATCGAAAGTAGTAGATTAACTTCGCGAAAACTTTTGCTCCTGGGCAAAACCGGGTTTCTTTACTGGTTCCATATTCGAAGTTTTGAGAGGCTACACTCTGCAGATCGATTGCCCCTCGTTGGATGTTGATCGATAATCGGCAATTTCCGACAATCTCCGCTTATTTTTAAGAAAAGCGGAAGGCTCAAGATCACCTTGATTACTCCTTGGGGACCGGAAACTATTGAGATCAAAAGAACTTCCGTTTGGAAACCCACTCGGCTTGCTGATATCCGTTAAGGAAGGAGGAGAAAATTATTTAATCGAAAAGTCCATTAGACTCAACCTTTTTGAAAACTCCGTGTTGTAAAATCTAATATAATATACTTTAATATAAAATGGCAGCTGCTAAAATATTGTAAACGTGTTTTTTGTGAGAAAAGGTTTCTAATAAAAGCATGTCACTAATCTATATATCTATCTATCTATCTATCTATCTATCTATATATATATATATATATACCTACATATCTATCTATCTACCTATATATCTATCTATCTATCTATTTATCTATCTATTTATATATTAATCTATCAATCTATCTATCTGTCTATCATATGCACTAGAAAAATGCGAGCATGAACGGTAATATGGTTTAGCTTAAACATGAAAAGTAAAGGACTAGTTGTTCAAACTGGAAAAGAAAAGGACACGATATTCTAATAAAAAAGATATATAACTTTAAATATTGCAGCATTAAGAATTAATTATATAGTCTTATAAATTGAATTAAAAATAAAAATCTTCATACTGCAATATTTTAAGTTATAAATTTATTATGATTTTTACTAGAATTTCATGTCCTTTTCTTTTCCAGTTCTAACAACTAGTCATTTACTTTTCAATGTTTAAGCCTAACAATATTGCTTTTCCTACTTGCATTATTTTATTGAAATCCATGATTTTTCTTTGTTTAATTTCAGTCTTATTTTGCTCCCATAAACATAACATACACGTATGTTAAAGCAATGTACAGCACTCGCCTGCTTTCAAGAAAAGCCCGTCAATTACCTCCCCTTCATTATTTCATTCTCTCTGTTTCACTTGTTTCTACTCTAATCGCGTGAGCGGTGAATTGGTAGCAACAGTAGTCGCTAAAGCGACGTGGTTGCTATGGAAACTAGTAATAGAACACATTGCTCACCTTCTTACGGTTTTGAGCACAAGTAAATTCATCATACCTTTTTTTTTTTGATTGAACGAAAGTTGATTTTGTTTTCACAATATTACTGAGAAAGTGATCTATGAACTGTAATAATTGTTAAAATTTTGTCGACAAATGAGTGAGCAGTGGAGCTTTAAAGCAGATCTTAATGACTAAAACTCCCACTTAACCATATATTCACACACGGTCGTGTTTGAATGATTATAATGAACTGTATGTGAGTGTGTATGTGAGTTCTTTTCCGTATGGACTTGGAATCGGCTGCGGTGATTTTTATAAAATTTCACACACACACACACACACATATATATATATATATATATATATATATATATATATATATATATATATATATATACATACATATATATTCATTATTTTTACAAAAAGCACCTCTTTTAATCTTTGAAAAATACATTAATAATTTTTTTTAATGAGCCCAATATTGTTTATATACTGTTAAACAGTATTTTTTTCTTTTAATCGACACGAAAAAAGATAAAAATCGATAAATAACTGCGTATTTTGAAAAAAATAAAACTCGATAAATAACTGCGTATTTTGCTAAAAATACGATCATTTCCTTCGTAAATTTGTTGCTACGCGATATTACCTCATATATGATAGACCATAAGAGTTAAAAGCAGTTGTTCTGTAGTTACAAACTGTTGTAAACTCCCCCTTCTAAAGTACTTTTGTGCGTAGCAGTGTTCTTGGATATTTTTTGTATCGGGAAATACTCGATAATTATCGATGATCGCTAATCGAAATAATCCGATGAAAGAAAAAAGAGGCCATGTTGACCAACGTAGGCACCTCATACAGCCCAACAGCATAACTGATTTTGGAAACTTTTATTATTACACAAGATCTAAAAAGCCAGACATATAAAATTAACAGTCGGTCCCTTAATATGACAGGAGCGCGGTCGAAATGAATGCTCCTAGTTAAAACACAATTTTACAGTTTAAAATTTTAATTTAAGCCATTTTATATAAAATAATTTTATAAAATCAACAGTAGCTTCTTTACTGTGTAATGTTGATGACAATGTATTGTGAAATACGTAACTACTTTCTCCTCGCGATGGCTCCCCAACTACAGCAGACATGCAATCGATTTCATTGAAAAATTGGGTGATTTCATGATTCCATCGATTTCAGTGACAATAAATATATGGGAGTGTGAATAATTCATTGATCATCATTCAATCATGGGCAACGTCGGGTTTCCTTACTAGTTATTATGACATAAATAATATACGAATGGATGAGATATGAAGAGGGTTCTATATAATATTATCTATATATCTATATAATATTATCTATATATCTATATATAATAATATGCTTGTTCCGTCTTTAGTTAGTTCGTACGTTTAGTCAAGTCTGTTGCCAAGGTCGCTGGAAAGATGGCGGGATTCTTCTACCGCTCCAGAAGATATCTCACTACTGATGCTATTCTCTATCTATATAAAACAATTTGGAGGGCAAACATTTCTCCTCAAAAGCAAATTTTGTCGAGTGTAGCTTTAAAATGGCCAATCTGGGAACCCTGAACAAAGAATATGGGAGTGACCTCCCTTTGATATAGCTCTGTTTTCGAATATCATTATGATAATTATATATGATCATTGTTGCAATGGATTGAAAAAAAATCAGCGAAACCTTACATGAAAATGGGATTATTCACAAAATAAAAACCAGCTACAAAAGAACGGTTTATTGTTGGGCTGAAGCACTAAAGTATAGATTGAGTCTTGCAATGTTATATTATTATGAATATTGACATTATGTAGCACAATATTACTTTTTCCGCATTTATTATTTATTAATCTATCTCATTTAGGTCAGTTTTATATTTAAAATACAATGAACACTATTTTCATTATCTTTATTTATAGAACAAACATAGAACTCTAGTTCTCTTTTAAGTAATTTCCTCCGGCTGCAACGCACTTGTACGTTTCCAAAAACTTATAGACGGCCCCATAGAAGTTCTCGTGTATGAGGCTGTCCGGAACACCCGTCACGGCATCTTTCATCTCCCTAGTTTTCTTATAATGACAGCCTGTAACGTTTTCATCGAGCTTAGGGAATAACTAAAAATCACAGGTTTTAGAAACTGTTTTGATGCATATCTTGATATTGGTTAAATAGTCTCTGATATTCTATGAACACCCTTAGGATAAACTTTGCGCAAATCCTCTGAATCTTTGATTCCTCGCGAATAAGTGTGCACATTTCTTACACTAACATCAAATTGTGCAATTATTGCCCCGATAGACATGAAGTTCTTTATTTGGCCAATCAAATCTGGTGTTCTGACTTCCTTATTGCTACCATGTCTCTCATCATCCCTCCCTGAACCTCTGTCTTCTCTTAAAATTCTTATGTCACTCAAAAGGTAATGGTCAATTAACGCAAGATGATCCAAAAAGCAGTCATAAGAATTCCATAGGTTCTCCAAGTTTAAAACAGAATTTTATTACATATCATTCTTCCAAAGTTTCTTCACATCAAGATTGTATTTTTGAAAATCACCAGCTGTGAAAACCAAGATTTGGTAGGGGGTATTCAAATTCCTGCTGCCGCTGTTCATTTGGAGTTGAAATTATAAAAAGTGCCAGTCATCTCATATATGGCAATGACATAAAGAATTTTTAAGAGTCTACGGCAATTTTAAATGGCTGTATCAAAAGTCTGGAAACTTATTAAAGGCACCTCGTATATCACTACCTATTTCATAATCATCATTACTTTTGTTTATAACTTTAAAAAATGTTGTAAATTATTTAGATCATTGCTATATCTTCTCCTTTAAATGTTGATGGATCTTTTAGCTAGACAAGCAAATAATGGTTCACAGAGTGAATAAAACCTTTGAGAAACATTGAGGGCATTTCAAAGGCTGCTGCAAAGAATGTGAGTTCCCTCTATCGAGCTAGAAGACTACTAACATACCCTGTACCTCTACACTATTATCTTTCGCTCATGCATATAGTATTGTGTGCCACATCTGAGCTGGTACATCTACAATTAGCCTTTTCTTTCTTGGATAGGGCCCAAAAAAGAGTTTTCAATCTAATAGATCAAAAATTTATCAACTTAGTTCGAACCCCTGACCAAGCATCCACTTTAAATAAATTTACTATACAAATCGGTTAACTGTTGAACCATTTTTGTCTTTCCTCTTGAAACCAAAGATCATCATGCATGAAAAACCCATATTACGCCGAGTGTCACATGATCACCATGTGACAAGAAGTCAATATAGTGTTGCCAATATATTCAGATGTTAGAAACTAAATTGACGAAACTTTCTGTTTGGCAATCTCGCTTTGGCTGCAAAGAATTAACTTGTCAAAATTGAGAACATCAATTGCACGGACATTATTACCTCAGACAAGTTGAATATCTTTCAACAAACGATTGACTTGAGAAGAGTGTATTCTTTACATCATCAACGCTCTGACCCCATCTGGCACCAATTGAAATGGATGGCTCTCGTCTAGGAGAGGCCCCATGTTTTGACAAGCGTCTGGGCTTGACCATCACTCCTGATCTGAAATGGAACACGTACATCAAATCTGTTGCCAAGGTCGCTGGAAAGATGATGGGATCCTTCTACCGCTCCAGAAGATATCTCACTACTGATGCAATTCTCTATCTATATAAAAGCCAAGTACGCCCATGGATGGAATACTGCTGCTATATCTGGACAGGAGCTGCTAAAACAGCCTATCCTGCCTTGACAGAGTACAAAATAGACTTCGTGGCTTAGTGGGGGATGCCCTTTTCTCTTCATTGCAACCTCTCTCCCACAGAAGAGTCGTTGACAGCCTATCTTTGTTTTATCGTTATTTCCATGGCAGGTGCCCGTCTGAACTCCAATCTCTGCCCCCCCTCGCCAATATTTTGCAAAAAACACCCATCTAGCTGAATTCACTGTCAAAAACTTTCCCCACTCTTTATTTATGCCTAAATCAAAACGTAGATTCCATGAACAAAGCTTCTTTCTTAAATCTGCACGCCTGTGAAACTCTGTTCCCTGTGCCTGCTTCCCTTCTGACTACAACTTGGATGTCTTCAAGTCCAACGTACACAAATTCTTGATGAAAAACCCCCTTCAGTAGACACTTTAAATATCCACACTAAC
Organism: Euprymna scolopes; assembly: GCF_053919585.1. Taxonomy (NCBI): domain Eukaryota; kingdom Metazoa; phylum Mollusca; class Cephalopoda; order Sepiida; family Sepiolidae; genus Euprymna; species Euprymna scolopes. Next base: position 109,052,471 of record NC_136501.1, on the reverse strand, counting down.
GTACTGTACTTACAATAACCCTTATCCCTGAGGTGCTTCCGGGCCTTGATAAGTGGTGACCACCTTGTAAAAAAAACATTCTAATTCCTCCTGTAGTTATCTATTTGAACCAGAAATCATAGAAAATTATCAGTCATATCATCAGATTTATAACAATAAAATACTGAATTTCCAGGAGTTTCTGACAATTTTAAATGTCTCTACAACATAGCCCGGAAACTCATTGAAGGTACCTCGTAACTTAACTAACCGAAAATTTTTAATCATATATTAATCTTTTAACTACATTCGTTATTTTAAGTGGTATCTTCGGGCGATATAACTCACGCCCTTCAAACTTTGAAATCTTTGTTGTTAAACTCGACATCCTGCGGTCAAACTCGTGAATACGAACGAAATTTTTAATAGAACCCCAGCATAGTCTGTTACCGTTCCCTTAGACATGCGTTTTATTTTTTAATCCTCGCAAACACTTTTTCAACTTTCCCGTTTCTGCAAACGTCAGGGGTTTCACACGTAATAGCATGAAACTAAATTTTATTATAAAAGGGAACAGTATTCTATTGGAAAGGATTCCGTCATAAATGAAGAACTAATTACGGAATTAAAAGGAAAAATCGATTGACATAGCTCTTGTGTAAAAAAAAGAACTGAGTCAGCATCACAGTCCATTTTTATCTGATCGTTTTTACGTGTGAAAGCAAAAATGTCTAGGCCCTGTACCACAAGCTAAAATTTGGTGTAACTAATAAATTGATTCTGCACAATTTGTTAGTACTCTAGGAAGGACTTTCCCCGACTCTGCATGCAGTTGATGAGTTTTCCGCTCGTAGTATCAGGGTGTAAAACACTTCACTCTTCTGTGTTATCGTATAGTTGCAGATAACAGAGATGACTATGTAGAGCAGGAAAATCTGAAGCACGATCTCAGAGAGTTGTATGCAGCTTATAGCTTTTAATAATTTCAGTGATGGTTTATAGCCTTGAAAAGTAAACAAACATCAGAATTAAAGATCGAGGGTATGTTTGTATTTCGCGTGTGACTGGTTCTCGTTTGGTTCTTATTCTATATTGACAGTAAATATTTGAATAACTAAAGAGATAAAAAAACAAAAACAAATAAGAACGGTAAACAGAAGAGAAACAAATGCGTATTGTATTTATCCCAGAGGCGTTTTTAAAAATTTAATTGAAAATATTTCGGCTGCATACCAATTTGTGCAAAGGGGTTCTAAAAAATCTAACAAAATTGTAGAAAGCTCAAAATTAAAAAAAAAAACGTATTCCAACATCGCATACATCTGATTCATTCAAAAGTTTTTGGTTCTTTATATATTTTTGTTCGACTACAATTTACGTATAAACATAAAATAGGGTCCATCTAAAGTAGAGATTACTATTAAAATATAATCAGCTTAATATATTTTATCATCTTGTTGTCGTGAAAATATCTTGCATTCAATAAAGTGCCCCGTTGTAGTTTAAAATTACATATAGAAAACAAGAACTGAGGTCTGTCGTGTGACAGCACACGTCCCTCTATCAACGTACAGAAGGGAAACATGCCAAATCAAGGATATTATTATACCATAGCATGGGTTCCCTGCGTTGCCCGGGTTAACAAAACAAAATGTGGGAGTAGTCAGGCAGGCTCGAACCCATGATGCGAAGGCGGAAAAGAAAGTGAAATAATCCTGGCGTCTTACCCCTACTCCACGACGCGACTGAAAGTGTTAACGTTCAAATTTAATGCAGTCAATCAAAAAATGACTTGCAGAAAGCACGTTGCCTTTAAACCTCCCACGAAGGTCGTTTTTAATGTGGAGTAAAAGCAGCCATCGTAACAAAAGAGGTCACTCTGTCAGTATCCAAATACATAGTAATTGTCTCAGTATGCAGGTTTTTTTCTACATTGACGAAGGACCAATTACAGAACAGGTACTACCCGGCCGGAAGGCCAAGCACCAGTTTTCGTTCGAAAAGTTTCGCTTTATTTATACGAAAAAGACAAGCAAACACTTGAAACGAAGGAAATTTTAAAAACTCGATCAAAAATAAAAAAAAGATAGAGACGGTGTCCGTTTGCGAATCTAAGATCTGACGATCAAGGAAGGATTAGAAATCTTCTCCCGGAATCAAATCGACGTGAGATGCAAAAAGACTGTGATGGACATACACAACGCGCGCGCACATTTTGCGTTTAATATAGTAGAATAGCCTTGGTTCCCTCCGTTGCCCGGAATTTTGAAGGTGTGTGTTGAACAAAAAATAAAAAAATAAATAAAATAAGTGGTAGCAGACAGGCAGGCTCGAACCCCTACCTCGAAGTAGGAAAAGAACGTAAAAAAATAACGCATTAGCCGTTGCGTCCAACGCCAAACGGGAAGCGGCGGATGTTTAAATTAAGGCTAGTCAATCGAAAAGACGAAATTACTTTCGAAAATATTGGGAGAAAAACCGACACCTATTTTGGAAAAATACCCAGGTAAGGCTGAGGTAATTAATGTGTTTAACCAATTTTTCGATATTTGTCTTCCGAGGGTAGAGCTTTCAAACGATGCCAATCTCGTTAAAATCCGTCACATCTGTCGAAATCTTTAGGCACACATACATACATACATACATACATACATACATACATACATATACATACATACATACATTCATACATACAGGTGAGATTTATATTATAGATAAAATACTAACTCACCAACAAAAATCTCATTCACACATGACCTCACTTGACATTAATGGCTCTTGTCTTTAATAATCATCTTGCTTTAACAAATGTATTCCTGATATCGAATGGAAGACTACATCAAATCTTTAGCATAGGCCCCTGTCTAAATGATTCGACCATTCTACCGCTCTAGAAGGCATCTCACAACTGATACAATACTCGGCAGGTATAGGACACTAGTGCGGCTTAAATTGGAGTATAGTTTCACATCTGAGCATGGGCTGAGCAGATCATCATTTTTCCTGCCTTGGAACACATTAAAATGTAGAAAAGTATTGCCTATGTTTCTTTTTATGTATTCTTTCAAACTTTCCTTATTTTCATGTAAAATTCGCAACAGACACTCGTCTACATACAACGGAAAAACTCTATTAACACACTTCCATTCATATATATATATATATATATATATATATATATATATATATATATATATATATAAGCCTGAAGAATCCTAGACTGGATGAAACGTGGAATAATCAGTGTAGTTTAATCGCCATATATATTTTATAAATTACTAACTAGCTCTACGTGCGTATTGGGCACTTTTAAGTAAATACTTTAACCGACATTTGATTTATCTACTTACATAGTACCCTGTAAATATGGTCCTAAATAGGAGTCCCCTACGCTCAAGTGATTGTTCTTGGTGAACCAGGGTAAAAATTACTTGTAAAATTTCGAGCGCACGTACGCCATTTTCAGGATTCTATATTACTTACATCGCATATATATATATTTTAATTTTCTTCCTTTGAAGATTGTCACGCTGTATATGAGACAGCCAAACCAGCTTCCAACATTGCCCGGTTTTTTATTGAAACCAACCGAGAGCTCTTTTTAGTATCCTCGTTGTTCCCTTAAGTGCAATTGTCTGGATCTGTTTGACACTTGGTTCACCAGGAATATTAGTTAGGTAGGTTTTTCTTCATAAGCTCTGTGGCATCTATGATAACTGTTATTATTTATATGTATGTTTAGTCAGCCGGAAAGCAGGAAAACGGAAAGCCATTCCACATGCGTGCAGTTCTAAGAAAGAAGCTTTGTTCATGGAATCTACGTTTAGGTTTAGGCACAGATAAAAAGTGGGGAAATTATTGATAGTGTTTACAGCTAGACGAGTGTTTCTTGTGAAAGTTTGGCGAGGGGGGACCATAGATTGAAGCTCAGTTGAACACTTTCCATGAAAATAACGATACATCAGAGACAAACTCGCAACATCTCTTCTGTGAGATAGAGGTTGCAAGGAGGAGAAAAGGACATCTCCTACGAGGCTACTAAGTCTATTTTGAACTCTATCAAGGCAGGACAAGTCCTTTCTAGCAGCTCCTGCCAAGATGTGGCAACAGTATTCCATCCTTGGACGTACCTGGCTCTTATATAGATAGAGAATAGCATCATCAGTGAGATATCTACCGGATCGATGGAAAGATCCCACCCTTTTTCCAGCGGCCTTGGCAACAGATTTGATATACGTGTTCCATTTAAGATCAGGAGTAATGATCAAGCCCAGAAGCTTGTCAAAACTTGAGGCCTCCTGAAGACGAGAGCCATTCATTTCAATTGATGACAAATGTGGATTAGAATGTTGATGATGTAAAGAGAGAAGCTTGGTTTTAGATGCATTAAAAGTAACCAGCCACTCCTTTCCCCATTGTACTACGTGCTCAAGATCAGAGGAGAGAGAATTGGAGAGAACTTGGTCGTTTACTGTCTTAGATGTGGTACTATAAATGGTAGTGTCGTCAGCATAAATGTCTACAAATGATGTAAGGATATGATTTGGAAGATCATTAATGTAGATCAGGAAAAGAGTTGGGCCCAGGATGGATCCCTGAGGGACACCGGCATTAATACTGTGAGCTTCTGATTTTTGCCCCTCAACTACTACTCTTATGAACCTATCAGAAAGAAATGATTTAATAATTGAGAAGACATTTCCAGCTATACCATAGCTAGCGATCTTATGAAGTAAACCTTTATGCCATACCCTATCAAAGGCTTTAGATATGTCAAGAGCAATTGTCCTAGAAAGATTGCCACCGTCGAGAGATTTGCTAATCCTATGCGATATAACTGTAAGGACATCTGCTGTAGATCTAGCAGAACGGAAACCATATTGAGTGTCACTAAGAAGGTTATTTTTGTTGAGATGGTTGAGTACTTCTGTATTTAACACAGATTCTAGCAACTCACTCATGACGCACAGGAGACTTATTGGCCTGTACTGAGAGGGGGATGAGCGATCACCTGAATTCTTAAATACAGGGCACACTGATGAGATTTTCCAGGGAGATGGGAAACTATTCTCCTTAAGACAACGTTTAAACAGTTTTGTAAGTATGGGCGCTAGTTCAGGTTGAAGTTTTTTGAGTACTATAATTTGAATACCGTCAGGGCCAGTTGCTTTACTCGAATCAAGGTTTTTGATTAACTTCGCAACATCACGATACTATGTAGTTGACACGATGCTAGGTAGTTCTTTTCATTTTATGTCCAATGTGCAATGCCGCATCCTTCCACAACCGCCTTTTCAGCACATTCTGCGCATATGCCTCCATTGCGCTAGCAGTTATTGTTTTCCTCGATCGCCGCCATTAATCGTTCGTGACCTTCACGTCCTTTCTAATTAAGCATCTCTCTTTCAATCATCAACCGATGCATCTTCAACGAGAAGATCGAATTATGCAACTCAAAACGGAACTTTCTGTAATTGGAGTTTTCGCTTTGTCAAACAAAATCCATTTGATCGCTTCTCCTCAATATTATTTCTTTTTCCATTTCCATCTTTTTTTAAAATTTAATTTCTTACTCTTATAATAATCTCCAAGCAACATTAAATCTCAATCTAAATATTAATTTACTTGTCCGGCGTCCATACAGTGTCAGAAAAACAAACACCGCAAAAATTAAACAATTAGAAACGAATTACCTCCCTTTATATTCGCACTTTATCAGTTGAAAATTAGTAAAACCATTTCCTCTCTCAAAATTACGGTTTCTAATTTGCAATTTTATTTTATAATTAGAAAAATAATGTTGAGAGGAGGGTGTAAGCTTATTTTTTTATATAGAAGCGTTTTTAAAATGAAAAAAAAAATGTACAAATAATTTGACATCTGTTACATTTATAAGACTAATTCGCAAATAATAATAATAATAATAATAATAATAATAATAATAATAATAATAATAAAAATATATCCATTCAGATGCCTCCGTTCAGTGTTGAAAGACAAAGGATACCCCTTGTAAGGGCAGCTGCGCATGTAATTGTGTGGCAAGGGTTGCGCAATTTCACCACACTTTTCCTGAATCGGAACTGCTTGAGCCCAGTGGCAATGAGAAGTCAAGAACGACTGGAAACAATGTCGGCATAAGCGGAGAGCACATACAACATCTGAAATGGTCACCCATCTTACACTGGCCAGGCTTATTGTTGCTTAACTTTAGTGATCTGGACGGAACCGGTGTGTCCAACGCGATTATGCCGTATATGATGATGATGATGATGATAATAATAATAATAATAATAATAATAACAATATTAACAAGGATAACAATAACAATAATTATAATAATTATAATAATAACAATAACAATAATAATAATAACAATAATAACAATAATAATAATTATAATAATAATAACATTAATTATAATAATTATAATAATAATAATGATAAGAATAACAATAATAACAACAACAATGATAATAATAATAATAATAATGATAACAACAATAATAATAATAATAAAAATAATAATAATAAAATTAATAATAATAATAATAATTAATAATAATAATAATAATAAAATTAATAATAATAATAATGATAATAATGATAATAATAATAATAATCATAATAATAATAATCATAATAATAATAATAATAATAATAATAATAATAATGTCGTACATAAAATTCCGTCTGTCTTTTGTTACATTATCACATGAACTTATATTTGGGTTTGATGATTTTAAAAATAGTCTTTCTTCTGTTATAGATAAAAAAATACAGGAGAATATTTGACTTTATACCTGCCGGGGGTACAGTAGTTAAACGTAAAATATTCCCCTCTATGTTTTTATCTAGAAGAGAAGATACGCTGTTTTCCAGATCGGTTTTTTCAATTTTTGATGATTATCGGATAGATTTCTGCACAAAACATCTAAGTACACTGCTAGAAATATAAATTGTTCTTGCGTGAAATTTGCAAAGATAAGCCCAGCCGTTTCGGAATCTATGAGGAATTGAATTCACACACACATACAAAATTGCTTTTATATGATAGAAAGGAAATCATCAATGCAGTTTGCTCTGGAATTATGATAATACAATTCCGTATTTATATATAATATAAATTATATTACGTTGATGGTACTCATAAACCACGTTTAATAGACATTTGATAAAGGTATGGCATAAGGGTCTACTTCACAAGATTTCCAGCTACAGTATTACTGGAAATGTTTTCTCAATCATTAAATCATTTCTCTCTGATAGGTTCATAAGAGTAGTGGTTGATGGGCAGAAATCAGAGGCCCACAGTATTAATGCTGGAGTCCGTTAGGGGTCCATCCTGGGCCCAACTCTCTTCCTGATCTACATTAATGATCTCCCAAAACATACTTAAATCATTCGTTGACATCTATGCTGATGACACGACCATCTATGGCAACACATCAAAGGCCGTAAATTACAAAGTTCTCTCTAATTGAGCACGTGGTAAAATGGGCGAAGAGTTGGATGGTCACTTTTAATTTATCCAAAACCAAGCTTCTATCTTTACATCATCAACGCTCTGTTCCCCATCTGGCATCAATCGAAATGGATGGCTCTCGTCTTGGTGAGACCCCATGTTTTGACAAGCTTCTGGGTTTGACCTTTACTCCTGATCTTAAATGGAATACGTACATCAAATCTGTTGCCACGGACGCTGGGAAAATGGTGGGATCCTTCTACCTCTCCAGAAGATATCTCACTACTGATGCAATTCTCTATCTGTATAAAAGCCAAGTACGTCCAAGGATGGAGTACTGCTGCAACATCTGGGCAGCCTATCCTGCCTTGACAGAGTACAAAATAGACTTCGTGGTTTAGTGGGGGATGCCCCTTTCTCTTCCCTGCAACCTCTCTCCCACAGGAGAGACGCTGCGAGCCTGTCTTTATTTTATCGTTATTTCCATGGCAGGTGCTCGTCTGAGCTCCAATCTCTCGTCCCCCCTCGCCAATCTTTCACGAGAAACACCCGTCTGGCTGAAACTTCTATCAATGATTTTTCCCACTGTTTATATGTGCCTAAATCCAAACGTACCTTCCATGAGCAGAGCTTTTTTCCTTAGAACTGCACGCCAGTGGAACTCTCTGCCGCTTGCCTGTTTCGCACCTGACTACAACTTGGACGTCTTCAAGTCCAACATAAACTAACTCCTGACAAACCTCCCCCTGAAGTAAGACACTCTATCAAACCCCCTAATACTAATGATTATTACAATACTATCTCATTGATTACTGTACACGCAATAAGCCTTATCCCTGAGTGGCCTTCGGGCCTTGATAAGTGGTGACCCCCATGTGAAAAAAAACCCAAAGAAAACAACAATAGATATTCTAAACGATACTGACTCAGAATAAACGCGAAGAAATGCACACACACATACAAAATTGCTTTTATATAATAGTTTACTCTGGAATAATGATAATGCAAATCCGTATTTAAATATAATATAAGTTGATGGTACTCATAAACCACGTTTATTAGGAATTTTATAAACAAAGGATGTTCTAAACTGTATTGACTCAGAATAAAAGCGCAGGAATGTATATACCGTAATTCTGGAGAGAAAGCGACGGAGTTTAAGGGTAAAAAAAGAAGGACACATTGAAGATAGGAAACTCTGATCGACAGAAAAAAGGCAGAAATATGATCGGGTTACACTAAAAGAGGACATCACAAACACATAAGTTAATTAGGATTCTCTGAATAAATACAGGAATGTAAATTCAATTTTGTTATGGAAAGCGATATAAAAACAAGACTTTCTATATAACCAAAAATAACATCGTAGTCGTTTCTATCTATGCTATTACATGTTATTTTAGTGTATTGCGATTCATATCAAAATAACGTTTTTTTCTATTTATTTATTTAAAAAAAAAGCAAAAAAAACTTATATATATTATTCCTTATTGGAATTTTTTATTTTTTTTATTTTTAAGATGAGCAGTGTATGTTAGTTTTATTTTATTTCGGGGCCTGTGGCGCAGTTGATAGAGACGTTGAATCTCTACGGTTCCAGATGACCATTGTCTGAAGATAGCGGTTTCAATCCCACCCAAAGCGTGCCAGAGGTAATTGGTCAAAAAATGTGGTGAGACGACAACAACTACGGATGACAGTGATGGCTGAGAATGCAGTTAGGAGATTCGAAGTTCCTATCCGTCGCGGTTACCACCTGACGAAGGCCAGAGGAAGTTGGCCGAAACGTTGTGCACCAATAAAAAGATAAGATGAGACTAATAGTCCGAAATAAAATAAAACTAACAAAAAAAACTTTGTTATATATGGCTCGTGGAATTGGATCCATCTGCAATTTTTTTTTTGCTATTTTGCATATTCTTTTAAAGATTTATTTTAATTAATTCACTATTATTATTAATTTTCTGTTTTCCTACTGGACTACCCTACGTGCCCGGCATTACTCAATCAAGGCCAGATGTTTCGGGTATATATATATATATATATATATATATATATATATATATATATATATATATATATATATGTATATATATAATGAACTTTGTGTGTGAGTTTGTTCCCTATAGACACAAAAACGGCTGTGACGATTTTGTTTTTTTTTTAAATTTCACATTATTATCATTATTATTATTAATTTTCTGTTTTCTTATTAGACTACCCTAGGTGGCCGGCATTACTCAATCAAGGCCAGAGGTGTGGGTGATATATATATATACATATATATATATATATATATATATATATATATATGTATATATATATAATGAACTTTGTGTGTGAGTTTGTTCCCTATAGACACAAAAACGGCTGTGACGATTTTTTTTTTTTTTTTTAATTTCACATTATTATCATTATTATTATTAATTTTCTGTTTTCTTATTGGACTACCCTAGGTGGCCGGCATTACTCAATCAAGGCCAGAGGTGTGGGTGATATATATATATATATATATATGTATATATATATATATAATGAACTTTGTGTGTGAGTTGTTCCCTATAGACACAAAAACGGTTGGGACGATTTTTTTTTTAATTACACAAAAAGGTACTTGATGTGTTTGAAAGATTTTTACGTATGTTGTGTATCGACATGTGTGATAAGTAGGGCTAGGACAACAGCATATTCCTTTCATCGTTTTGACTCTCGAGTGTGTATCCGTTGATATATTATATGCTTTTATATAGAGTGATGTTATTCCCGGTTTATTAACTTGTCTAACTTTAGCAGATATATACAATAATAACAATAAGAAGAATATTATGTTGTCATAGCCCTAATGATAAGTATCGAAAGTTGATAATTGAAAAATCCAATTAAAAGAAGAAAGTTCGATCTTTACCAAAGTAAACACTTTTATACAACCTCACATCACAGATGAAATTGAGAACATTTATCACCGCACAAGCAGAAAGAAATAATCAATTGGTTCTTTTATAAGACAGGAGCGTATTTGAAATGAATGTTTTGTTTTGTTTTTTGTTTTTTTATTACATTTTCAACCCAAAAAGGCACATTGCCACTTTTGTGTAGGGGGCACTAGCAGGGGCAACAACAATTGGGGCACTATGTTGGGATTTGGGCAGCAAGATGTCGGTTCACGTTACACTTGAATTTCTGCATGTCAGTACAGTTGTGGTAGCAGGGATCTGGTATGAAATTCCAGAGTCTAGCGGTTCTGGGGAAGAAACTACTGGAGTAGAAATATATTTTATATCTAGGGATCTCTACTGTGTGGGGGTGGAATTTAGATGCCTGTCGGGTTTTTCGAGGGTGTCTACGTCGTGGGGGCACAAGTGTCTACAGTTCGTCAGAGCATTCACCACTAAAATACTTGTAGAACAGGCAGAGGGATTCAACGTTTCGTCGATGGGACAGAGGCTGAAGTTTAGACGCCAGTTCAGGGCCTATCAGATTGGCGACTCTCTTTTTAACCTTGTCTAGGAGCGAGAGACTAGCAGCAGATGCACCAGCTCAAATGTGACAACAATACTCCATACATGGGCGAATGGTGGCCTTATAGATGTACAAGATACTTTCAGGTGTCAGTAGTTTTCTAGCACGTAGAGAGAGCCTACCTTTTTCGCAGCGGCCCTGGCAATGTTTTCAATATAATTTTTCTAACTCATGTTTCCTGTGAACGTTAGGCCAAGCAGTTTGAAAGATGCACTCTCAGACAGGGAGTCACTGGCTATTGCTATTGGTGGCAGAGAAGGTTTCTTGTAATTATTGAAGGAAACCAGTTTAGTCTTGGCAGCATTGAATGTGACCATCAATTTTTTCCCCATTCCACTACAGATTGGAGGTCATCCTCTAGTGTTTTTGCCATTTCTTTAGTTATGTGTTCATTTGTTTTCCTAGCATGCTTGTTATAGAGTGTGGTGTCATTCCTTTTAGAGCAGAATTGAACTATGATACATTACTTTTGCACATTAAGTTTTAATTCAAGTGATTATGAAAAAATAATTTCATAAAATCAACAGGTGATTCTATGATGAGACAACGGCGTGTTCGAAGTGAATGCTTCTATTCAGAGTGGTAGTAGCAATAGGCTCAAATTAAAAAAAGTACGTGAATAAAAAAAAAACAAATAAAAGCGGATTTCTTTGCTGTTGCGTTCATCGTCAAGCCGGAAGTGGGATGATATAAATTAAGGCTAGTAAATTGAAAAAAAAAGTAGATGACTTTCGAAAATATCGGCAAAAATTGCGACTCCCCCTTGTAGAACAGTTCCCAGGTGAGGGTCAAAGAATTAACGTTTTGAGCCATTTTTTTTATATTTGTTGTCCGAAGGGTTGAGCTTCAAAAGATACTGATCTCGTGAAAATCCTTCGCATCTGTCTAAAATTTTAGGCAGACATACATACATAGATACATACATACATTTAAACAGAAAAGTGAGATTTATATTATAGAGGATGAGTATCTTTAGTTTACTATTACGTGTTATTATATTCATTAATTAAATAAGGAATGACTCAGCGAGCTTTGCTTTAAATATAAATATCGCATGTTTTGAATTCTTCCGGCTATGTAACGCTAAATAAAAAAACATTCTTTTCAATCATTCACTTGGAGCAGCGATTTGTGAACATACAATGCCATAAGGCCGGAGGTTATATCGACCGAAACGTTGTTAGATTAACACTCAAGATAAGAACTATAATCCAAACAATTCAAATAAAAACATTATCAGTATTTTTTTTTCTGAAGGACAAACTGGATTTGAAATTGACATAAACAAACACGCCTATATAAACTTTTATGTACATAGTTCAAACAAATACAAAAATGTAAATAATTACAGAAAAAATTCAAATATGCAAAGAAGAAATTAATTTTCCAGTTCGCGTTATTTTATTAGATTTTTTAAAAAAATAAATTGAACTACGTTGTCATTTCCAAATAACAGCCGCAGAATTTGAAACACGTTTCTTCATCCTCTTGATTTATTTATTTATTTTGTTAATCGAATTTCATAATTGCAGTTTCGACGCTGTTATAGAAAATATACACGATAAACTTCCATGACAGAAAAGCCAATCGCGCGTTGCTTGCATTGCAATGTTTAATAATAATTTTACCGGAGGGATAACATGAGATAATGGATTGGTAATTACTGCCTTTTTCAATAGACTTGTACATTCATTCATATATATATATATATATATATATATATATATATATATATATATATATATATATATATATGTATGTATGTATGTATGTATGTATGTATGCATGTATATATATATACGTTTTATTTTTATTACCGTATCTATGTATATATATATATATATATGTATATATGTATGTATATATATGTATATATAAATGTATATATATATATACGTTTTATTTTTTATTACCGTATCTTTCTGTTAAGTTACATTATTGTTTCAGCTACGTAAACGAGGTCATTCACTCTTCCATACTTTCATCCCAAAATAGCGAACAGTTCTGTAAAAGTCTGAGGACGCTACAGACGGCCAAAAAGTGGCCGTATAGCCGAAACAATAATGTAACTTAACAAAAAGATACGGTAATAAAAAATAAAACGCATATTTGCTCTACAACAGTATTGAGCACTTTCTTCAGTTTTTATAAAATGCAATCTCCACTATATATATATACATATATATATATATATATATATATATACATATATATATATATATATATATATATATATATGAGAACAAGTAGTTAATAAAACATGTTAAAACACTTTGAAAAAGAGTTAAAATAATATTTAATTTTAAAAAAAGGAAGCACAAAATGAGTGGATAGTCCTTAATCCGCGGTGTTTCGAAGAAATACTTTGCTTCTCATTAGAGAGTGGATTTAGTAAAATGCGGGATCGGATTTTGCTTGCAAAAGTATTTCATGAAACTCCGAGTAAGTCATTTTTTTTTAATTACATTTTCACCCCGAACAAGGCACATTGCCACTTTGGTGTAGGGGGCTACAATCAGGGGTAACAACTATTGGGGTACTATGTAGGGATTTGGGCAGCAAGATGTCGGTTCACGTTGCATTTGAACTTCTGCACGTCAGTACAGTTGAGGAAGCAGGGACATGGAATGGAATTCCAGAGTCTAGCGGTTCTGTGGAAGAAACTACTGGAGTAGAAATATCATTTACATCTATGGATCTCTATTGTGTTGGGCTGGGATTAAGATGCCCGTCGGGTTTGTCGAGTTGTGTGTGGGGGCACACGTGTCTGCGGTTCGTTAGAGCATTCGCCATTAAAATACTTGTAGAACAGGCAGAGGGATGAAACATTTCGTCGATGGGACAGAGGCTTAAGCTTTGATGCCAGTTCAGGGCCTATGAGATTGGCGACTCTCTTTTGAACTTTGTCTAGGAGCGAGAGACTAGTAGCAGATGCACCAGCCCAAATGTGACAGCAATACTCCATACATGTGCGAACGGTGGCCTTATAGAGGTGCAGGATACTTTCGGGTGTTAGTAGTTTTCTAGCACGGTAGAGAGAGCTTACCTTACCTCTCATGTTTACTGTGAACATTAGTCATTGATTTTGATTTGGTAACAAATACTAAAGTAGAGGGAATAGAGTGAAGAAAAAGGTGATTTCACGTAAATTGATAAAGGGTAAAATATCCAATAACTGTGAAATCCCCAGAAAAGTTGATTAATTTTCCATTTCCACAAGTAAAATTCAAGGGAATTGCGTAATTAGAAAATGGTCCCAAATAATCAAAAAGGTAGAATTCTGTGGAATAAATCACAAATTCACAAGGAAAAAGGGAATGAGTTCAAAAAATATTATTAAAAGAAAGATAAGATATGCGTAGAAAAAAAGAAAGGGAAGAATTTAAAACACGACTTTCAAGGCTTGGGTGATTAATATATATATATATATATATATATATATATATATATATATATATATATATATATATATATAAGTAACTGTTTTACGGTACAAAAGATAAAAAGTTACTTAAAAATATTAAACGAAAGACCCATAACGATTTTATCACCAATAAATTTATGACAAAATCGTTGAAATAAGTAAAAAAAAACAAACAAAACAAATGACTAAGTTGATATTCGTGTAAATTATATTCAGGGAAAATACGAATGTGACGATATAACTTGTATATAATTATGTAAAATTTAATTACATATATATATATATATATATGTGTGTATATATACGCTTTGGATTAGTGGCTAATAAGATAATAATAATGTATCCTCGAATAAGTCTTAAGACTTAATAAATTCTTTCTATCGAGAAGAGGAAAGGGTTTTGTTAAATAATCAACAGATATTCTAAAATACTTAAATAGTTTTAAGTATTGTGTAGAATTCTAAAGCTCTCCAGATTCCAAGGAGCAGGAGGTGTTTAAGCCATCTTTTTTTTTTACTCAGTTAAATTTCTGATAGAATATGTTCGTTTATGCGCATCTGGAAATGTAAGGGGGTTAGGGTTAATCCCACATAACCATTAGCACACTGACAATTAAACCCATAAAGTACAGTTTGTCCGAATAGACACTTAAGAGTTGAACATCTTTTCATTTTACTATTGATGTTTTTTTTTCTTTACGTCAAGTATAATTACAGATAATATTTTTGACATTACTTATGACTTAGTGTGGCATTAAATAAGTTCTGAATTTGCTTTAGGAAAATAATGGGTCAATTTTTTTGACCCAAGGAACATATTGACGGAATTTTCATGCATGGCCACCACGTTCGCCAAACTTGACTAGGCCCGATTTTTCGTGTGGGGAAATCCAAAAAGAATGTTCATTATAAGATGATAAACACAATTAACTTTCGTTCGTGATGAAGGATGTGACACAAGATAACAATTACAACATAATGATGACTTCTTTATTCATCTGATCGATCGGTCGATGACGTCAGGAATTCAAATTTGAATCTACATGGACAATCTTCTACCATTCGCCTCTAAGGGACTCTCCTCTTCACCTGACTATGTCAACTCTTTGCTGATCAACTGACTCTCACCTCAACTGACTCTGACTAACTAACTCTTAGATCATATCTTGAGAATCTCCTCCGTCTATGACGTCAGAAGTGTGTTTATAAACGTGACTAATTTTCATGTGGCTATGTATATGTTTGTCCAAACAAAAGAATCATCAACATATAACTCTAACCTATTTTTAACAATATATGTTTAATTTGCATTGTACACTCTTTTAGCTGATATTTTAATATTTTGATTTCTAAAAGAATGGACAATCAACTCTTATTCCGATACAAACAATATTTTACTATTCTAATAGAATTTTACAATCTACCAAATTTCTTACTTCCATTTCTAAACCTTCCCTACAGGGTTCAATTCTAGGCTTATCCTAACCTCATTTTCACTTATCTAGTTTCTTCTTATTCACATGGAAAGGGCACAGCCCTTTTCCATATAACATGCGCTCGAAACCCTATATATTAAATTTCATGTTTTAAAACCAAAAATAGACAGAGATTTTGGTAGGGAAATTCTTTTAAACAAATATATATATACACATACATAAATATATATAGAAAGAGTTTCTTGTTTACTATAAGCCTTTTACGCAAATATTATGCAAGTATAAATCATGTAGAATATCTGCATGAATATAATTACACGTCATAGTTAACTAAATATGATCATCTAATAAGAAAACCGAAAAAACTAATAGCGAATTAATTAAAATGAATGTTTAGAAGAATACGCAAATTAGGTGGATCTTTTGCTAGTGATTGCAATTCCACGACCCATAGAGACAAAGTTATATTTTTAATAAAGAGAAAAAAGTTTTTTTAATATTACACACAAAAACAAACAAATCAGTGGATTAAATTCTAAAGAAAGAAAAAAAATCGTTGATTATATAGATATTTCTGATAAGATGATCCCAATATTTCTTCGATTCTGATACAATTACCGATTTCGTAGTAAATTCCGGATTCCAATACAAATACTGATTCAGGTTTCCGTTTTTTAAATAAATGTTTAAGTATTTAATTTTAGATTTAAAAAATTCTTCCTGATTACCGTTTAAACACATGTTAAAATGTTTATGTGTAACGTTTGTTTACAAGCATAAACAAACACTTTTCTGGGATGATCTTACTGGTATTTTATAATCAATCAATATTTATTATTTTCTTATAGTACCAACAGTGGAAGATTTTGTTTTAAACAAACTCAAATTAAAAAAAAAAAACACAATAAAAATAGTCGTTTTTGGTATCGGAAAATACGAACACATTTTCCCAAATGTGATACTCCCCAAATTCTTCTTTTTTCGATTTCAGATTCCAATTTCGACTAATCGTCCCTACACTAATATATATCATAAATGATTTTGTTTCAGAAACTTACGTTCATTTCTTGCTATTAAACTTTTCTAAAAACAAATGAAAACAAAACAACAAAAAATGAAAACAGCATGTTGTACTAGAAAGTAAAGAAACAAAGAGAAAAACGTATAAATCGGTATCGAAAGTAGAAACAGAAAAAGAAGTAGAAAACGTCTCTTTGTTGCAATCGAGTGACAAAATGTTTGATTTTCTATTTGAACATAGCGTCTCTTTATCGTGTGACTGATGGTTATATATTTATATAATAAATACAAGCGAAGTGCGGTGTCACAGAACGCCTATAAGTGCGTGTATGAAAATCAGCAGCAGCTCTAGAATAGCTGGCTTGTGAAACTCTTAGCAGTCAATCGTTTAAGCACGTATCCAAATTAGCAAGTTTGCACGAATTGCGTCACAAGAAAGGGAGAGTAAAAGACAACACGTGGTCGACAATGGAAGCAAGTTGCCGATCAGGCAAGATGGACGTGTGAGCCTAGGGCGAGAAAGCGCTGGCTGGGGCCGCGTGAAGTGGCGAGCAAACAGCGACTTCTAAAAAGCACATGTGTGTGCGAAAAAATATGAACATACAATGCAATGCTTTGTTGTAGAAAAACTACGTATAAATGCAATTCGTTTGCAGTTTAAACATTGCCGAGTCGGATTTTTATTTCTTATATATGTTTTTAAATTCTTTGGATATGAGTAATTTGTATTTATTTATTTATTTATTTGCGAACACTTATCCTCATCTTTTATAGCTTTTGTTTCACGACGTTTCGGCCAACCACTACCCCGACCATCGTCAGATTGTAAACCGCGACGGGATAGGAATGCTGAATCTTCAACTGTATCTTCAGCAATTACTGCCTTCCATAGTTATTGTCCTCTCACCACGTTTTGGGTAGGATTGTTGAAACCTCTATCTTTAGAAATATTCAGTTAAAACTGTAGACATTCAACATTTCTATTCACTGCGCAACGGACGATCAAGTTTGAGCAAGGTCGGATTATTAGGTGTTATAAATCCAAGTTTTTGTTATCTGTCCGTTCCGAATGGTGTATTATTTTATTATTGGAATTCTTTTGGGATGAGAAATTTGTACATTTTTATTTATTTATTTATTTGCGGGCTATTATCTTCATCTTTTATAGTTGCTGTTTAACGACGTTTTGTGTAAACTATTTATTCGGCCTTCGTTAGGCTGTTACCCGCGACGGGATAGGAAAATAAATAAAATATACAAATTCCTAACCCCAAAAATTTTTCAATAATTAAATAATGGAAACCATTTGATACGGACCCGACAATGAAAGATCCTATAACATCCGCCCTTGATCGCCCGTTTGGGACTCGTGACGCAGTGGATTTGACGTTGAATTTCTGTACAGTTTAGGTGAGCATTGTCTGAAGATAGCGGTTTCGATCCTACCCAAATCCGGACAGAGGATTCGTTGGCCAAAATGTGGTGAAACGATAACAACAAAGAAAGGCACTATTTGCTGAGGATGAAGTTGAGAGATTCAGCATTTCTATGCCGTAGCGGTAAACAATCTGATGAAGGCCGGAAAAATAGTTGGCCGAAACGTCCTGAAACAACAACTATAAAAGAGGAGGATAATCGTCTGCAAATAAAGTATATATTATTGTTTATTTGTTTCCGCGACTTTACAGGGGATTCTTAAGTATTTCGTAATTTTATTCTTAGTATCTCCCGCACTAAGGACTGAACTCTCAACCAATCACTTGGAACTGTTTTTTATTAGTAATAATTAATAGCCTATTCACTTGCAATGACAAGAAAAGGTTCCGTTCGAAATTCTATACCGATTCCCAAGTTCGACAGGAAAATTCTCGAATTGTAAGATTAGCATCCCTGCCTGCTCTACAAGTACTTTAACGGTGAGTGCTCCGACGAACTGGCAACATTTGTACCCCCTCCACGTAAATACCCCCTACAAACCTGACAAGCAGCAAAATCCCACCCCCTTCACAGTTGAGATCCCTAGATGTAAAAGATCTTTCTACTCCAGTAATTTCTTCCCCAGAACCGCTAGATTTGGAATTCCCTTCCGGGTTCCTGCTTCCTCTACTGTACTGGCATGCAGATGTTCAAATGTTACGTGAACCGACATCTTGCTGCCCAACTCCCAACATAGTACCACTGAATCCTATGTCCCTGATAGTAACCTCCTACATCATAGTGATAATGTGCCTTGTTTGGGATGAAAATATAATAATAAAAAAAAGTGGGAACGGTAGTCCAATTCATACAAATAATGCAAATTAAGGATCGCCATCTCAAAAATTCATAAAAAAAATGAATCTTTATACGTTTTATTAATTATGATATTACATTAACCTAGCGGGGCAACGCCGAGTAACCTGATCGATTATTATTATTATTATTAGAAAAATAATCAATTAAATGTTGGAAATTGTGGATTGCCAGCTTGCAATGTTTAGTCAGAAATTCTAGTCAGAAAATAAAAACAGTCGATTTAGGAATTTTAAAATAGATTGGAATTTGGTTAGTTAAGTAAACAAGGATGTCGCTTACATAATTTTGTCTGCTTTGGTGATGTATTAGTAAGCATAAATCAAGTTATGACTTTTTTTTTTTTTACACAGTGATCACCACTTATCAAGGCCCGGAAGCCACTCAGGGATAAGGGTTATTGCAAGTACATCACGTTAGTGAGGAGATTTTATGATGTGTTTAATTAGGGGGATGGTTCATTAGGAATTTGTTAACATTAGACTTGAAGACATCCAAGTTGTAGTCCGGAGGGAAGCAGGCAGACGGAACAGAGTTCCACAGGCGTGCAGTTCTAAGACTTGCTGAGAAACGCATTAACGCAGTTCTAAGACTTGCTGAGAAACGCATTAACAGACGGATATGTAGACGACCCCATTGGAACAGCAAGGGAAACAGCCAGTAACATTTAGAAAGAGTCTCAGCGTGCCAAAATTCGATAAGGGAAATCATAAGACGAAAAAAAAAAACGTGTAAAATATAACTCGATGTTTGGAAAAGTAAGAAGGTATGTAATCCTTTTGTTATGTCACAGGTGTACATATTGTTATCTGTTTGATTGTAAGAAAAACTGTCTATAACTGTTTATGAGCAGCGTTTGTAAACACAATGTATTTGTGAAGACGCGGCTGCACTCACAATTAACATTTTATATTTATGCAGAATTAATATTTCTATACTGTGTGTACATGCATTCTTTAAAAATCAAAGACGGTATTCTATATACCACGAAACGATACACGTTCCGATGTGATATCTATGTAAGAAATACAGGCAGCTATACATACAAGACATAAACACACAAATGCACACACACATACACACACACACACACATATATATATATATATATATATATATTTATATACATATATAATAATCGGGTTTACATACCGGTTCTCCTCAGATGACCGAAGGTAGGCAACGTTGAGCCTGGTTAGTACCAGGTACGTGTCCATTTGGGAATTCTAGGCACTTATTGTGCTCTCTGTATCTATTTCCAGTCGTCCTGTACATACACTTCACTTGCCACTGGTATTTAACCATGTTGACTCAGGAGAGGTGTGGTTGAAGATTGCGTACCTCTTGCCACAGAAAAAATTCACACCTGCCACCACTTCGTACGTAACCATAGTCTGTCAAAACTGAAGGAGCCCTTATCTATCTATTTATCTATCTATCTATCTATCTATCTATCTATCTATCTACCTACTTATCTATCTTTCTATCTATCTCTCTATCTATCTATCTATCGATCGATCGATCTATCTGTCTGTCTCTCTACCTGTCTCTCTGTCTCTCTGTCTCTCTCTCTCTCTATATATATATATGTGTGTGTGTGTGTGTGTGTGTGTGTGTGTGTACAGGATGTCCCAATAAAATGTTTACACTTTTTAAGTGACCATGAAACCAAACCTCATTATGAGAAAGGAAAGTTTCATACATCAAAATACTGTGAACATATATAGAAACCAGATAATCATCCCAATTGTTCAGATTGTTGGCCATTGTGGTCCATGAACAGCTAACAACGCTCACTGATTGAATCGAAAATGTTCCAAATCAGTTCAATTGGTATGCGGACATATCAATGATGGGTTTAAACTAATTCGTTTTAGTTCGTTTTGTGGTGGAAACCCTGTGTTTAACATGCCACACCCCCGCCCCAGAAAAAAAGAAAATCTAGCGGGGGGAGCAAATCTGATGAGCGTGGACAGTACTCTATACTTCCTCTTCTTCCTAACTATTTTTTTCGAAAATGACTATTAAGATATGCACTTACGTCATGGTGGTAGTGAGGAAGTGGGCCATTATGCTGGGAGCGCCATTCTTTATTCATATACCAGTTATCTCTTGAATATATACCAGTTATCATAGGTGCCACGGGGCATATGAAGAAGAACCTTACGTCATACCTAACTAATATTCCCGGTGAACCAAGTGCAAAATAGATCCAGACAATTGCACTTAAGTAAACAGCGAGGATACTAAAAAGAGCTCTCGGTTGGTTTCATTAAAAAGCGGGGCAATGTTGGCAGCTGGTTTGGCTGCCCCATACCCAGCATTACAATCTGCAAAGGAAGAAAAATAAAAAATTTAAAAAAAGTAACAAGTTGGGATACATTTTATTATGGCACCCTGGTTATCCTCCAGCTATCCAAGATAATAACATTTTTATACCTCAGTAGGTTGCTCATATAAATATCATAGAATATTACACTTTATAAACTTATTATAAATGTACAAAAAAAACAAATAATCAAGATAAACCACTTATTTTGTTCAATTGACAAGAAACCCGTTATTTTTATATTATTGTGATAGGTCAGATGATTGTCCTCATTTTTTGTTGTCTTTCTCACAACAGCTAAACCTTCGACCGTCTTCAGGTAGTTTCACACTAGATGTTCCTGGTGAATGGTAAAAAAATGTGTTTTTTTTTGTTGCTTCCCCTACGAAGACAGCTGTTATTTATTTAAAACGCAAATAGCGCCAATTTATTTTTTTGTTTAATTAATCCTCGTCCGTACGATGTTTGCATATTTTCGACATGATGAAGATTGATGATTGTTTCGTATCATTTGCATGGTTAAAACTATTCTTCTTATGTTTTTGTTCTCGCAACATTTCGGCCGTTGTAATCACCGACCGTCTTCAGATGACTTCACACAGGATGTTATTTGCGAATGGTTAACATATTTATTTATTTATTTTTTGCTTCCGAACAAACATGGCAATAACCAAACTAAGAAAAATAGAGCGAGCGTTTCAAATAATGGAAAAATAATCATCAAATCCTCAAAAGTAGTACCGACGCAAACCGTAGTTAAATTTCCGAAGAAAAAGTATTTCTATTTGTTTCGCATAGCTAAAAGTTCTACAACTTTCTCGGGCAGTGAACGTATTTCTGTCTCGATAATGTAAGCGTTTGAATGATAGCCACACGAAATCGGTGGTCGGAATTCTGGGAATATCTGCGCAATCTGGACGCCAAATTGATGGAAAGGCCTAAGAGCGGAAATTAAATCAAAGAACACATTTGTTACTTCCAATTTAATTCCGTGTTGAATTCGTCTATAAGGATAGTTCAAGTGACCGGACGTTTCGTCCTGTCTACGGACATTGGCCACTAATTTAGACATTAAATAAAAATGCTTTAAAACATGTCATTTAATTTCTGAGACGAGTAACTCTAAGTAGAATAAAGTTTGCGTAAATCAGTGGTTCTCAAACTGTCTGCATTCGCTTCATCATCTAATACACAAACAGACACTATATATATATATATATATATATATATATATATATATATATATATAATCCCTTTGAATAGCTAGAGACACTAGTGTGCATCCTTGCAGAAACATGCGTGTTCTCAAACTGTGTGCATTCGCTTCATCATCTAATATATATATATATATATATATATATATAGTGCTCAAGAATAAAAAAAAACTCGTTGAATTCATTAGTCCATTACTTTTGAATAAAAAACCCGAGTATATATATATATATATATATATATATATATATATATATATATATATATATATATATATATAGTCACATTTAATAGCAAGTGACAAGTGTGCAGAAACATCAGTGAAAGAAATTATGTTTGCAGCTGGTCATGTGATTTGATGCTCGCAACTAAACCATCCATATATATATATATATATATATATATATATATATATATATTTATATATATATGAGCAAACAGTTAATAAAATATGTTAAAAAACACTTTGAAATGAGTTAAAAACATATTTAATCTGAAAAGGAAACACTAGACAAATTGATAGTCCTTAATCCGCGGAGTTTCGAAGAAATGCTTTCCTTCTCATCAGAGGGTAGGAATTAGCAAAATGAGGGGTCGGATTTTGCATGCAGAAGTATTTGATGAAACAACAAGTAAGTCAAAGATCTTACTTGATAACAAAAAAAGTGAAGCAGAGGGAATATGGTGAAGAAAAAGGTGATTACATCTGAATGGATAGTCTGGTAGAAGATAAACAATCCAGTGACGGTAAAATCCAAATGTAAAACTTCAAGAAAGTTGAAAGAATTTCTATTTGTACAAGTAAAATCCAAGGAAATCCCGTAATTGGAAGAAGATGGTCCATAATAATCCAAAGGCAGAAATCCACGGAATAATTCACAAAAATGTGTACAAGGAAAAAAGGAAAAGATTCCAATAATCTTAATAATGCTTTTCACTCTACTTCTACTAGTACTGTATGTTGGTTTACTATATATATATATTACTTTTAGTTTACTATTGTTGTTGTTTTTTACTATTACTTAACTCCATGTCTAAGCAACGTCCGTGCGCTTGAATGTCTGGGGCCTAGATACGAACTTAAACTATATCCGATGGAGAGGCCCCAGCTTGACGGCTTTGGGGAGTGTCGAGCACCCCCTTAATTGCCATTGCTCTCAGGTCCACTCTGACCCGGAGTGGTAGTACCTGTAAGGGTCCCAACTATGGTTAAAACAGAAACTGACTTGAACAAAAAATCTATTACAAATTTTTCTTCAAAATCACTGGATTCAGCATTAAATAATTAAAAAGGGTTGATATGCCGTAAAATAAAAAAAACAACCAGCCAACCAACTTGAATGTCTAACATCTACTTTGAGTTTTATTTAAAATATTATTGCTATTATACTCTGATTCTCAAGCCGACATATTGAGGTTCCAATATATATATATATATATATATATATATATATATATATATATATATATATATATATATAGCATTCAGGTGTCTCTGCGTCTGTGTGGCAAAAAAGGAAAGAACAACATGAGTATATATATATATATATATATATATATATATATATATATATATATATATATATATATATATATATACATCTGACGGTATTCCAATTATAGTACTCAAAAAACTTCGACCTGAACTAGCGCCCATACTTACAAACTATTTAAACGTTGTCTTAAGGAGAATAGTTTCCCATCTCCCTGGAAAATTTCATCTGTATGCCCTGTATTCAAGAATTCAGGTGATCGCTCATCCCCCTCTTAGTACAGGCCAATAAGTCTCCTGTGCGTCATGAGTAAGTTGCTGGAATCTGTGTTAAATACAGAAGTAATCAACCATCTCAACAAAAATAACATTCTTAGTGACACTCAATATGGTTTCCGTTCTGCTAGATCTACAGCAGATGTGCTTACAGTTATATCTCATAGGATTAGCAAATCTCTCGACGGAGGCAACCTTTCTAGGGCAATTGCTCTTGACATATCTAAGGCCTTTGATAGGGTATGGCATAAAGGTTTTCTTAATAAGATCTCTAGCTATGGTATAGCTGGAAATGTCTTCTCAATTATTAAATCATTTCTTTCTGATAGGCTCATAAGAGTAGTAGTTGAGGGGCAAAAATCAGAAGCCCACAGTATTAATGCCGGTGTCCCTCAGGGGTCCATCCTGGGCCCAACTCTTTTCCTGATCTACATTAATGATCTTCCAAATCACATCCTTACATCATTTTAGACATTTATGCTGACGACACTACCATTTATGGTAGTACATCTAAGACAGTAAACGACCAAGTTCTCTCCAATTCTCTCTCCTCTGATCTTGAGCATGTAGTACAATGGGGAAAGGAGTGGCTGGTTACTTTTAATGCATCTAAAACCAAGCTCCTCTCTTTACATCATCAACATTCTGATCCACATCTGGCATCAATTGAAATGAATGGCTCTCGTCTTCAGGAGGCCTCAAGTTTTGACAAGCTTCTGTGATTGACCATTACTCCTGATCTTAAATGGAACACGTACATCAAATCTGTTGCCAAGGCCGCTGGAAAAATGGTGGGATCTTTCTATCGATCCAGTAGATATCTCACCGCTGATGCAATTCTCTATCTATATAAGAGCCAGGTACGTCCAAGGATGGAATACTGTTGCCACATCTGGGCAGGAGCTGCTAGAAAGGACTTGGCCTGCCTTGATAGAGTTCAAAATAGACTTCGTAGCCTCGTAGGAGATGTCCTTTTCTCTTCCTTGCAACCTCTGTCTCACAGAGGAGATGTTGCGAGTTTGTCTCTGATGTATCGTTATTTTCATGGAAAGTGTTCGACTGGGCTTCAATCTATGGTCCCCCCTCGCCAAACTTTCACAAGAAACACTCGTCTAGCTGTAAACACTATCAATAATTCCCCCCACTCTTTATCTGTGCCTAAACCTAAACGTAGATTCCATGAACAAAGCTTTTTTATTAGAACTGCACGCCTGTGGAATTGTCTTCCGTTTTCCTGCTTTCCGGCTGACTACAATATGGTTGTCTTCAAGTCTAACGTAAATAAGTTCTTGATGAGCCGTTCCATATAAGTTATCAAATTTAACAAATTTTCATTACTAATGATTATTATATTGTCCAATTTTTACTGTACACTCTTTAACCCTTATCCTTGAGTTGCCTCTTTGACCTTGATAATGAGTTGATACCTATGAAAAAAAAAAAAGAAAAAGTCCAATGTGAACAAGTTCTAATCGAATCGTCCTCCTAAGTAATCCAAGTTTCAAAATTCCCACTGTTTACTATGCTAAAATCACAATGACTAATGTATACCTATTAACCCCTATCCTTGAGTTGCCTCTTGGCCTTGATAAGTGGTGACACCCTTGTAAATATATATATATATATATATATATATATATATATATATATATATATATATAAGACAATTTGAAAACCTGAAAATGTTATTAAATGAAAAATAATTTTTATTTACCTTAAATTTAATAGCATCAAAAAAGAAAGTAAATATAAATGATTTTTCATTTCACAACATTTCCGGTGTTGAAATTTTCTTATCTAAATCTATTAAAAAAGTATTTTCTAAAATGTATGACTTTATATTGCGTATATATATATATATATATATATATATATATATATATATATATATATATATATATATATATATATATATATGTTTTGAGAAAAATAGAAAAACCGGATGAAATTATTAAAATAATCAACGTTTCGTCCTTATTTCAGAGGACATCTTCAGGATATTGAAGTAAAAATGCAAGAAAAGAAAAAAGTCATAGACCATACGAAAAAGAGAACAGTTTCTGACTCCTACCCATGTCGGGAGGAACACACATATGTGGGTAGGATTACAAAACTCTCCTCTTTTTTTCGTATGGTCTATGACTTTTTCCTTTCTTCCATTGTTACTTCAATAACCTGAAGATGTCCTCTGAAATACGAAACGTTGATTATTTTAATAATTTCATTCGGCTTTTCTATTTTTCTACAAACATATCGTCAACCACCGCTGGTATTTTTATTTTTATTTTATATATATATATATATATATATATATATATATATATATATATATATGTGTGTGTGTGTGTGTGTGTGTGTGTGTGTGTGTGTGTGTGTGTGTGTGTGTGCGGGTGTGTGTGTGTGTGTGTGTGGCTATTATATAATATTTTGATTGCCGAAATTGTGCTCTGAACAAAATAGCGTAAATTTTCAACAACACCTGCCACACATGAATTCAATATACCTACCCAGATAGCTACTATCTTAAGTAGCTTACGACCACCATCTCTACCACATTTAGTCATACAAATAAAATGTCACATTATATCCGCGGAGAATCACATCTGCAGAAGAAGAAGTCCCTATTTTTTTCCCTTGTTACTTACTTCTCTAACTGCTACCAGTTGACACCGGGGTCAATTTTACATTTTCTCACCCTGCTGCGCTTAGACCGTCATTAACTGGTCCTTACATACATATACATAACACAGTCTTTCCTTTACACACTACCCAGCATAATTCTGCTTACTTCGGTTGTCTGAACTCTTACTATTCCCGTATCTAGATTAACAATTTCCCCTCTTTATAAACAAACGTTCTGTATGAATGTTAAACGGCGCCAGTCTCACACAGAATTTGTCAACACGGTATAGTATCTAGCTGTTAACACTTTTTTGGTGTTCGTTGCTTTACTATATGTAGATTTGCGTACACAGATTTACACAGCTAGGACTGCGAGGAAGAGTTCGTCAAATAAATAAACAAACTTAGCTTCTCGGCATTTTCTTTAAGGCACTTGCCCAGTAAATGCGTACCGTACAAACACAAAAGGGGTTCTAAACTATTAGGCCACACATTTTATTTATTTATTTATTTATTAATTTACTTTTATCCTTGCTTACTTTATAAAACGCATTATAGTTACGGTACCCATATTTACTAATACGTTACCGTTCTTATTGAACTAACAATAGAAATTATCATATTTTGATTACGACGCAGACAGCGACGCCGGTCATCACGGAACGAGTCAAACTGTCAATAGTAATTCGTACTGATTGTCAATTATGTGCTCAATAAAACTAACGTAATGTTCGATGTGTTGCCCTAACTAAACCATGATTAAAAAAACATACGGCAAAATACACAACCGCTGCACGGGTGTGGGTATCTTCGTAATGGATTGACAAATAAGCTGAACGCAAAATAAACGATAGTTGCCAAATCTACAATAAATGGTAATATTGTTATTAAATTAAAGTTTACCACACTCAGAAAAAATTATTAATGAGCTTTCATCCGAATAAAAAATGGCTGCTAACGAGCTAAAATTAAAAGAAATTCGTACATGGGAGTTATTGGATGTTTTTTTGTTTTTTTTAATCTGCTTGTCAAATGTTTCACGAGGTTTGAAAACACTTTTAAAAGATCTTGGCAAGCGGTTCTGCTGGCTATCGTACTTGACTCACTGTCTTTAGGTTTTGTTTCGATCTCAGCTCGAGTATTTTTTTTTACTTACAAGAAATGAACTCTTTAGTAAAAACATAATACTCGCATGCACATGTCTCAGTTTCTTTCTGTTTTATTTTTAATTCATATTTTAAGGAATTTCATGTTAAGTATCATAATCACTGTATGTATGTTTATAAGTAATACGAATTGTGCATTAATTAAAATATAATATTTATGCGTATTTTACAACCGGCCACGCCGGGTGATCTGCTAGTATATATATATATATATATATATATATATATATATATATATATATATATATATATATATATATGATTAGTTTTTTGTGGAAAAAGAATTCCAGCAGAGTGCTCAATTAAAAGGAAAATCCAAAATGTAAGAGCATATTTATATTTTGTGTACAGAAAGTTGTTAGTTGAGACAGATCATTGGTACCGTCGGTTTCAAGCCCGATAATAAAGTCTGCCTCAACTAACAACTTTCTGTACACAATATATATATATATATATATATATATATATATATATATATATATATATATGTGTGTGTGTGTGTGTTTGTTCGTGTGTGTATGCATGTGTAATCAATGATATTTGTAATAAATAATGATATACAATGATAAGTCGCATTATTGTGCATCTAGAAATATAAGACTTATTAAGCTTCAGAAATCCATACTAGAATTGTGCACAAGTACACAGTGATAGTTGTACATTCTTCTGAAGGTTGGAAGTTTTCTATTCAATGCATGTGGCATCCAAATATCTAATTGCTAATTGACTGGGACACCTGCCTTGTCAGACTGAAGATGATCGGGGTTTGATCGGCCGAAATGTTAAGCCGGGCACTAGTGCAAACACTGTTAATAAGAAAATTTAAGTTATACATTGGACAACTGTTTTCATCTTGAATGTGATTTTCCAATGTTTCGGTCGATATAAGCGTGCTCTTGTCCCGTCAGCCATGACTAGAGAGAGGTTCTAAGTAATTCGCAAATGTAGTTTTTCGATCGCCCACACTGAGGGTTGAACCTTCAACCTTCAGGAGAATATCACTTTTACAATTGATTTTTCCCAGTAATTTAACCACTGCGCCACGGGGCCTGAGAGAACAAGACCGTGATCTAAATAAAGACTTCCGCTCGAAATTCCGTCCAAATTCCTGAGTTCGGCAAACATTCCCAAGTTTGACAAGATACACCTGAAAAAAGTCGGAGGTTACATCGACCGAAACGTTTAGAAAATCACACTCAAGATGAGAACAGTAGTCCGATGAATAATGATACAAATAACCAATCCTCATCTAAAAAATTCAGAAACATCATATCTAAACAAGTAAGTATTTCACATAAAATATGTGTTATAGCAGTTGTAAGTCAGCACCCCTCCCTGATTTTTTATCCATGGGGTCCAAAATCCACAGAGAGACCCCACTTTTTATCTATGCCTAAATCAAGACGTAGATTCCCCGAACAAAGCTTCTTTCTTAGAACTGCACGCCTGTGGTACTCTGTTCCGTCTGCCTGCTTCCCACCTGATTACAACTTGGATGTCTTCAAGTCCAACGTTAACAAATTCCTAATGAACCGCCCTCTTAAGAAAACACTTCCTTAAATCTCCACACTAACGTACTGCACTTGCAATCACCCTTATCCCTGAGTGGCTTCCGGCCCTTGATAAGTGGTGACCACCGTGTAAATAAAAAAAGAAAAAAAAGGATCATTCTGTAAGTATCTGGTCCCAATTGATAGGCGTGTAAGAACTGTTCTGTAATCTTTTAGAAGGTACATCATCCCAGACCTTGTCTTCTCTACTAAAGTGGTTAGATTATTGTCATCGCCTGAAGCTCTCCGTTGGGAATACTGACGAAGCTGTACATAATATTTTGCTTAATTAGAGGGCTAGGTCTTTGCAGCACTAAACGTGTAAATACCAATTTCCAGGCATAGTGTCACAGTTCTTGCGGTGGGACAGAACTAAATACTAAGTCAACCGGTTCGTTAAGTTGATCCTATACTTTTAGTAGTCACGGGAGTTCAACAGTAATAGATAACAAACGAAAACCGTCGTTAAGATAAGAGAGAAAAAGTTTGATGGCGTGCATAGACTAAGAACCGCGTCAGGTGTTTTTTCTGTCCGCAGGGCAATTAGGATATATAACGTAAAGCAAAAGCCGTTTTCAATCAAAGAATGAAAACCTTTTAAATAAGTTTCTTCTAACAGATGTGAACCCTGTCTTTAACGCATGTCTTTACTTCTTGGCATTATTTAAAGTATTTATTTTAAAAAAGGCTTTGAATATTGACTAGTAACGAATGTTACGATCATTACTTAACTTAATGGAAACTTCCGATTTTTCTAAGTTAAATCGCGTTTACATCTCAACCGCTTTATTATATATATATATATATATATATATATATATATATATATATATATATATATATATATATATGCTCCTTATATTGAGTTGAGGATATTGGGAAGTGATACATGATATACCATTAGCGTATTAAACTACGCTCTTTGTGTAATCAAATCGATGATGTCAAAACATCGTTAATTCACTGCTCTCGCTCCCGGTGCTGATTGGCGTAATGTTTCAAAGCCTAGATTGTCGTACGGGCGGTCGGGTCTCGATCCTGTATGTATATGTTTGTGTGTATATGTATGTACTTTTTATTTTTTATTTTATTTTTGTCAAACTCATTGAATTGTACCCACACCTCCATCCTGATCATTGAGGATATATGACTTTTGGAACGCCCCCTCCTGTGTATTTTACATGCATGTGCATGTGTACGTGTGTTTATTCATATGTAAGTACATGCTTATAATGTGTGTCTCTGTGTGTGTATGTTTGCATGTGTGTGTACATGCAAATGTATGTTTGCGCGCATTCTGTGTGTGTGCATGTATGTGTGCATGCATGTGTTTATTTCTATGTGTATGTGGGATGGAGAGAGCTCCCGAAAGCCGTGGTAAAGGCACCCCTCTAGGAGAAGCAAATCTCTGATTTAATAAAAATAGAGCGGGAGACCAGTACCCGCATTCAGCTGATCTGTAGTTTAACTTGTTGCTGACTCTCTTGCTCTTGCTTGTTGCTGGACCTCAAAATTTTGAACCGAGAGAGAGAGAGAGAGAGAGAGAGAGAGAGAGAGAGAGAGAGAGAGAGAGAGAGATTTAGCTGTCGTACAAAGCAAAATCTCTGTAACATCATCTTTGTATAGATACTCCCTCAGGCATTTGTCTATAAAATAATCCTATAGTAATGGAAACGTTGTGACGCGTGTAGGGCTGAAATCCTGGAAGCATTTAATAATTGATCTGCCGTCATTATATATGTATATGTACATACATCTATGTATATATGCATGTATATATGTATATATGTTTGCGTGTGTTTGTATGTATATATGTATACAGATATGCTTGTTTGTGTATGTATGTATGTATATGTATGTGTATCTATGCATATGTGTATGTTTGTGCATAAATGCATAGATATATATATGTTTATGTATATGTATTTAAATGTATTTGTATGTATATGTGCCTATATGTGTACGTATTTATATGTGTATATGTATGTATATGTGTGTTTTTATTTGTACATGTGTATGTATATATGCGTATGTATCTGTGTATGTATGCATATGTGTATGTATGTGTATTATATATTGTGTATGTATGTATATATATATATGTGTGTGTATGTTTATGTGTGTATGTGTGTGTATGCGTGTACGTATATATATATATATATATATATATATATATATATATATATATATATATATATATATGTACAGCAATGACCGTCTTCAGTGTCATGTCTGCTTGAGTGTGTGAATTCACCGGTATCACTAAAAAAAAAAAAATAAATAAAAATAAAAAAAATAAAAAGTCATGTTAGGGCTCATTGATCTTAAGTGTCTGAGGGAGTGGCACTCGTCTGACAAGAGTTTGCAATGATCACATGTATATGTGTATATGTATGTATGTATGTGTGTATGTATATACGCATATATTGTTTGTGTGTATGTGTATATATGTGTGCGTTTGTTTGTGCATAGATGCATTTATGTGTGTATGTGTATATATGCATATGTATATATATATATATATATATATGCATGTATATGTGTATGTATGAAGGTGCATGTTTGTGTATGAGTGCATATTTATGTATGTGTAGGTAAGTGTATGTATATATATGTGCATATGTGTACATATGTGTATATATATGTGTGTATGTATTTATATATGTGTGTATTTATATATATGTACATGTGTATGTATGCGTGTGTGTATGTATATATATGTAGGTTTGTTCTGCATTGTGTATGCATATATGTATATATGTGTGTATGTTTACAGATATGTATGCGTGTATATGTATATTTGCATTTATATATATGTATGTATATATGTATGCATGCAATTGACTGTCTTGTGTATGTTTATGTATGTATATGTATGTGTAGTATGTATTGTGTATGTATGCACGTATGTGTGTTATATGTATGTGTGTATGTGTCTGTATGTGTATATATGTATGTATGTGTATATGTATATATATATATGTATGTATACTAGTGACCGTCTTCAAAGTCATGTCTGTTTGAGTGTGAGAATTTTGTTGGCAGGACTAAACTTCTGTTCTGCTCATGGACTTTCAGTGCCTGAGGGAGTGGCACGCGTCTGACAAGACGTTGCATTCATCATATATTGATATATATATAATAGAAAAGAAAAGTATTTAAAACTGTAAATTAAAATGTACAAATTTATTACTCAACAGCATACTCTAAAAACAATTTTCAACGTCCTTATTCCGCGGAGTTTCTAAGAGTGCAACTCTTGCTATTTTTCTCTTTAGAGGAGAGTAAGACATTATCAAATTATAATTGTAGCCAAGCAAGAATTTGCTAGTTGATGCATAGGATGAAACAACAATTTATCTTAATTAGTCATAAATCGTCTATAATATAAATCTCACCTACCTTTTTAAATGTATGTAGGTATGTATGTTTGTATGTCGCTTTTTCTGGGTCAACGGCCAACTAGCACCGTGTATATTTGTGTGTGTGTATATGTGTATTGGGGTAGAGAGGGCTCCCGTAAGCCGTGGTGAAGGCAACCTTTCTAGGAGAAGCAAATCTCTGATTTAAAAAACCATAAAGCGGAAGACCATTACCCGCATTTAGCTGGTCTGTAGTTTAATTTGTTGCTGGCTATCTTGCTCTCGCTTGTTGCTGGATCTCAACATTTTGAACCGAGAGAGAGAGACTTAGCTGTCGTACAAAGCTAAGACTCTGTAACATCATCTTTGTATAGATACTCCCTCAGGAATTTGGGTTCATGGATTTTAAATGTCTGATGGAGTGGGACTCGTCTGACAAGACGTTGCAATCATCATCACGTCTCGCAAAAACTTCCGATAGAGGCGATGGATTTTCAGGAGATATGTACCATTTTGTACCTCCACCATTCTGACGACAAATATCGGAAGAATCGGCAAAACAAAATAATTCCTTCACCTTAAGCAGGACACTTTTCTACAGAGAAGGGTCGCTTTTTTTCGACGATATTTTGTAAAGTCATCTCCTTTTTTCGATGGTTTTTAGCCTACGTAACTTTCGGTTTGTTGTTGGGCGCAAAAGCTAAAGCCTCGCGTTTTTTCACTTTCTTTTCCTCCTTCTCGGTACTGGTTCGAGCCTTTTTTTGCGCTCGCAAGTTTCGATTTGTTTTTTTTTTGTTTAGCTCAACAACAACCCTTATACACATCTCTACTTCCTTTTTCGCTTTCGCGTCACAGGCTCGAGCTTGCCTACGTACTACAACTTTTTTCTTTTGCTCTAAACACTAGAGTAACGCCGGGCTCCCAGGCTAGTAAGATATAAATATTGCAATTTATCTTTGATTATATCGGGTGTACATTTCATTTCCGCTATATTGATTATTTCTTATATATATATATATATATATATATATATATATATATATATATATATATATATATATATATATATGGATACATAAATCGCAAAATTGCCTATCCACTAATAAAACAGCTGTAATGGAAATTCCAGAAAATAATCGAAGGTTAAAAAAAACCCTGCGTGTTTGAATTTTCAACACATTTTTACACTATATATATATATATATATATATATATGTATATATATATATATATATATATATATATATATATGGCAGGATAAAGTCATATATATTTGTATACATATGTTTATTTGTCGATGTAATAATAAAAATAAAAACAACAATAATCAGGAAAGGTGTTTTGTGCTCTTTATTTATAGAACCCAATACGTCCCATCAATATTTAGAAAAAAAAAAGACTCTTAACAAGATTCCAGCAATAGTATAGAATATTATGATCAATACTTAAAGGATATTTTCTTAGTTAAATCTTAAATGCTAAAATCTTTAAGTGTTCCTTATATATTATACACCCCCCCACACACAAACACACACACACACAAACACACACACACAAACACACACACACAAACACACACACATATATATATATATATATATATATATATATATATATATATATATATATATAAGCCGGATGAATCCTTGCAAGGATGAATCATAAGCCTGATGAATCCTAGCGTGGATGAAATACGGAATATTGTGTGTAGCTTTATTGCCATATATTTCATAATTTACTACCTAGTTCTACCTATGTATTGAGAAAAGTTGAAGTAAATACTTATAGTTTAAGCATAAATTCATGCTTTCGTATATTAATTTGTGATTAAATGAAGTAGTCATAGGCGTGGCAAACCATATATTGGTATACATGCATTTACTTCTCGTGTAATAGGAAAAAAGAAAGTAAACAATAATTTGGTAAGGTGTTATATGCTCTTTATAACTCGCTTTATGTTTCTAATTAGAAGAAGGACCAGAGGGCTCGGTTGCAAACATGTCATCGAGACATCTAGTTATTCGTATAATTTAAAGCTGTTAATGTATCTGTTATTTTGGTGAATGATGGGCGAGGGATATGCGGGGTATGTGAGATGTTAAACTAATGTAGGTGAATTTTAGCTTCCTAGGGACACTCGGGAAATTAAGGGTTGTTTTTTTTTATTTTGTTTCGTTTTATCTCATTTCTTTCTACTTTCTTTATTTCATTTTTTTTCTTTGGTTTAGTATACTTTATATTTCTATTTTTCCTCTCCGTCTTTTTCTATATGTTATATTATGTTTCTATCTCGTTGCCTTTAATTCTTTACTTTTTACCTGCACTCGTATCAATATTTTTAACTGGATTTATCTACTGAATTTTATTCTATTTTAATTCATCTTACACTAATCAACAACCTTTCCGTGATTTTTACAACTTTATCTTCAACAAACCGTTCATCAGACACTCCTTTTATGTTTTCATCTATATATATAAAAGGCAAAATGTGTGTGTCATTTCGTGTATGTCTTCAAAAGGCTTCTTTTGCACGCGCTCCCCGGGTCGTTACTATCGCTTAAAACTGTGTATATAGGTCCTATATCATAATATCTAGGAATTAGGACACCGCGTAGCGTATAGATTTATTTACGTCGATTTTTACAAAATTATTGCTCTTTTGGTTTCTCGCGTGTTTATTGGGCTTTTTAGTATAAATAAAATGAAACTAAACTCAAACGGACGTGTTCGCGCCAATGCGCCGGGAACAGACGCTTACGCTGCGTGACTTCTATTTGACCTTCTTAATTAGGTCAAATGGAAGCAGCAAAGTTAACTTTTATTACGCACGCCTGTTTTTATAGTTATACTTAGATAAATAAATTCAAACACGTCAACGTTGTATGTCGCGGTGGCCCAATGGTAACATCGCACGGTTTTTTTTTCACACATTAATTTCGAACTCAGGGGTACGGGTTCGATTCTCATACTCACCTACCAAAATATTTTTTTATTATTCTTTTATTTTATTATTATTTAACCCCCCCCCCCATCGAGTTTTGATTTACCTCACGACACCCGGGCATCGCCGGGTACCCACCGCTAGTTCTATATAATTCAACATGTTATATTATCCCAGTTTTTCTCATAATTTTCGCTCTTATCTAGTCTTCTGAAAAGATTCCAATAAAAAATATATAATATATGATACTATTTTGTACGGACACGAGGATGGAAGACCACATAAGAACAAAAACATTTCAAGGCCCGTGGCACAATAGATAAAGACGTTGAATCTGCACGGTTCTATGCGAACCTGTTCTGAAGATAGCGGTTCCAATCCTACCTAAAGCAAGGCAGATGATTAGTTGGTCAAAACACGTGGTGAGACAACAACAACTATGGAAGGCAGTAAATATTGAGAATACTGTTAAGAGACTCAGCATCTCTGTCCTGTTGCGGTTAAGCACCTGAAGAAGACCGAAGTAACAGTTGGCCGAAACATATATAATATAAATATACAAATAAATAAATATATACATACAATAAATATATATATATACAAATAAATAAATATATATACAAATAAATAAATTTATAAACAAATTGATAAATATATATATATGCAAATTAATATATATATACAAATAAATATATATATATATACAAATAAATAAACATATATACAAATAAATATATATACAAATAAATAAATATATACATATAAATAAATGTATAACTACTTAATTTACTCACATAAAATAAATATACGAAAGTATAGATTAATGCGTAAACTTTAAGTATTTACTTCAAATGTGCTCAATACGTAGGTAGAGCTAGTTAGTATGTTATAAAATGTATATGGCGATTAAGCTACACTGAATATTCCGCGTTTCATCCAATCTAGGATTCGTCAGGCTTATCCCTGAAGAATCCTAGAGTGGATGAAACGCGGAATATTCAGTGTAGCTTAATCGCCATATACATTTTATAACTTACTATATATGAATGTATAAATATATATATATACAAATAAATAAATATAGATACAAATTAATCTTCTCCGAGGATTCCAATAAGATAACAAATATTTCTAAGTAGAAATATTACTATAAGGAATATCGAGTGTTTTCTTACAATTTATCAAAGCAAAATTAAAAGTTGATTGGGAAATCTTGCTTTACTCTGCAGTTGCTCTTATCAAACGGATTATCACATATTTCGATAATAAAAAGAAAAAGATTTAGAAATTTTGCTGCGATGCATTTGTAAACTCTTTGGCAGAATGAATCAACGTATAGAGAGCAAACACAGTTTCCCTTTTTCTGAAATGTAAGACCAACAAAATAATTGGTAATTCTTGTATTATTTTGATATTTCAGACAATTATTCTTATCCTGGCCTAACGTTTCGATCGATGAAGCCTTCGACTTTCGTCAGGTATAAACTCTATGTTTTTTGTAATGCCAATAACACCCAATATGAGAATAAATGTCTAACAATCAAAACAATACAAACGTTTATACGCCATCACCAACATCCAGAACTGCATTAACTTGGTAATTTATTTGAAATTTAAATCTTCAAGATCATGTACTACAATGGAAAAATGCAAGCATGAAAGGTAATATGGTCAAACTTAAACATAGAAAAGTAAAGGGATAGCTGTATAAACTGGAAGAGAGAATAACAAGACATTTTAGTAAAAAAATATAATACATTTTATAACTTAAAATATTGCAACATTGAGAGTTGATTATATAATGTTATAAATTTAATTTTTTTAAATCTTAATGCTGCAATATTTTAAGTTATAAATTTTTTTTTTTTTTTACTAGCATATCTTGTCCTTTTCGTTTCCAGATTTAACAATTAGTCCTTTACTTTTCCATGTTGAAGCTTAACCATATTACTGTTCATGCTCGCATTTTCTATTGTAATACACGATTTTCCAAGCTTCCAGTAAATTCACTTTTTCTTTGTATAATTTCAGTCTTATTGTTTGTCCCATAAACATAACATACACATATGTAATAATGTACGGCACTCGTCTGCTTTCAATAAAATCCCCCAATTATCTCCCTGTCATTTTTTCATTCTCTCTGTTTCACTTGTTTCATCTTCTTTCGTTAGATCAGTTTATTGGTAGCAACAGTATTCGCTGAAGCTAGGTGGTTGCTTCGGAAACCAGTCATAAAAAAAAAGCCGCTCACCTCCTTGCGTGTTTTTTTTAGATTTTTAACATTGGCAGAACAGAAAACCTCCCATAGGAAACTATCATTAATTTGCTAAAAACTCTTCAAATATATCACGTAGATTATTATTTATTAAAACATATGAAGGGATATTCTTTTTCGAACAAACACTTAAATAAAAGCAATAAAATGTTTAACCAAATGACTTGCATTGTTTGAGCTTGTATTTCATCTGCCTGAAACAAAAATAGGTCATTACAATTAATGAATCAATGTTTTCTCATGGTGTTTGCTTTCATAGGCTTTAGAAAACTTTTCGACTTCTCTAACTATTTGGTTTCATGACAAGTTTCAACTTGTAGCGTGGTTAAAGGCTATCAGTATGGTTGAGATTTGATTGAGTCTATATGAGCAGATAGAAAAACATACTTGATTCGGTTCTTAGTAGCGACGGGACGATTGTGAGATCAGCCTTGTAATGCTTGTTTTGTTGAATGAAAATTGAAAAAAAAAACAAACAAATATCTCAATATAGCTAAGAAAGTGATGTATGAACTGTAATAATTGTTTGAAATTTGTCGAAAAATAAGTGAGCGGTGAAGCTTTAAAGCAGTTCTAAATTGCTAAAACTTCCACTGAACCATATATTAAACACTGCCGTGTTTGAATGATACCAGAGACACCTTAAAATATATTTATTTTCTTAAATATAAGGCCAATTATTATTATTTTTTTTTTTTTTTTACATATTTGATTCGTATTATTTCTTGGTACTAGTATGTATTAGGACTCGGATATCTGTAAATGTCTGCCGGAAGTGTTCAGGACGTGACGTAAACCGCCAAAATATGCAGAGCGCCGAGGAACTTTCAAACATCTTGGAAACAAAAATATCGTTCATCAAATACGGATCTAATTTAAATATTTAAAAGCAATAAAGCAAATTATGAGGACAATCAACTAGAAGTTTGTTTTTACTACTTGGGAATCATCTCTTATCAAGGCCCGAGGGTTGCTTGAGTATAAAATAGAATAAATATAGGAT
This sequence comes from Euprymna scolopes, assembly GCF_053919585.1. Classification (NCBI taxonomy): domain Eukaryota; kingdom Metazoa; phylum Mollusca; class Cephalopoda; order Sepiida; family Sepiolidae; genus Euprymna; species Euprymna scolopes. The sequence goes on along the minus strand of NC_136501.1, from coordinate 109,013,109 downwards.
TGTAGTGTAGTAATTTTTGGTTGTCTCCTTTTTTTTTTTTACACAGTGATCACCACTTATCAAGGCCCGGAAGCCACTCAGAGATAAGGGTTATTGCAAGTACATTATGTTAGTGTGGAGATTTGATGAAGTGTTTACCTAAGGGGACGGTTCATTAGGAATTTGTTAACATTGGACTTGAAGACATCCAAATTGTAGTCCGGTAGGAAGCATGCAGACGGAACAGAGTTCCACAGGCGTGCAGTTCTAAGAAAGAAGCTTTGTTCATGGAATCCGCGTTTTGATTTAGGCACAGATATAGAGTGGGGGAAATTTTTCACAGTGGATTCAGCTAGACGGGTGTTTTTCGTGAAAGATTGGCGAGGGGGGACCAGAGATTGAAGTTCAGACGAGCACCTGCCATGGAAATTAGGATAAAACAAGGATAGGCTCGCAACGTCTCTTCTGTGGGAGAGTGGTTGCAGGGTAGAGAAAAGGGCATCCCCCACTAAGCCACGAAGTCTATTTTGTACTCTGTTAAGGCAGGATAGGCTGTTTTTAGCAGCTCCTGCCCAGATATGGCAGCAGTATTCCATCCTTGGACGTACTTGGCTTTTATATAGATAGAGAATTGCATCAGTAGTGAGATATCTTCTGGAGCGGTAGAAGGATCCCACCATCTTTTCAGCGACCTTGGCAACAGACTTGATGTACTTGTTCCATTTCAGATCAGGAGTAAAGAGGAAACCAAGAAGCTTGTCAAAACACGGGGATTCTCCCAGACGAGAGCCATCCATTTCAATTTTATATACATTCAACAACGCTACACAGACAGACATAAAAATCATACAGGAAATCTTCATTGGTAATAGATTAATTAGCAAGAAATGGTGTAATATACTTTTGATACTGTTTGGAGAAAAGAATTTATAATTCTCGTAAGTTACTTGTATAGGCCATGCATCGCAAAATTGCGAGAGATAAATTGTCGACAAGTGAAAGATTTTTTATTAGTTTGATGGATTCTAATGACAACGGAAATGAGATAGAAGAAAAAGGATATTGCTTGAAGATATCGCTGATATAGAAAACACTGGCCAAATAATGGAAGCTGAATAAGCAAATAATAAATGTTGCGAAAGCAGAGGACGATATCAGAATAGCTACATATATTAATAACAACTTGGATCGATAATTATAGCATTGCTAAGGTATATTGTCTAAAAGTTGGAAGTTGAGAATATAACGACTTTCTATTGATATAACGGGACTCAAAATTCGATTAATATATTAATTATTATTGCAATTTGGAATACAGTCAAGCTACCCTGACGATCTTTAGAACCGTGAAACACATGTTTGTAGATTACTGTTTTATAACTAAAATAATAAATAAATAATATTGATTTATTTGGAGACGATAATAATCATATTGTCGTTAGAACAAAATCAACAAGAAAACAGTTTATATGCGATAAAAATAACATGTAAAATCATTTAGGACTTCGTGGTATAACTGTTATCGCACTCGACCATAGTACATATGGTCTGAGGTTCGAATCCTAAAACGGTCAAGCTACACTGACGATCGGTTGAAGCGGAAAACCCGTGTTTGTATATTAACGTTTAACAATTTTAGATGTACGTATAAACACACACATATTTATATAATACACACACACACACACACACACACACACACACACATATATATATATATATATATATATATATATATTAGTGTCATATGCTTTAACAAACTATTGTCACGTGATTCTTCGGCTGTATAACCCCGACTATCACGACGAGCAGCAAAATTGCACCCATTCAATATATGGATACATGTCTCCTACTGTTATAGTTTCTTCTGCCGAGCTGCTAGACTTTAGATGTTCTTCCTGCTCAATACCTTATATACGATGCTGTAAATATACTACAAAATAGAAGTATTTTACACCAAGAGGATGGGTGAATAAGACTAAACACAGAAACACACATATATACGCGTAACTTTATTATTTCATGTATATACATGCATTATTTAATATGGAGTTTCAGTGCGTACTTTTACTCATGTCCAATTTTAGTCCACGAACTACTAGTTCCTCGGAGCAAATCCTATTAAATTACATATGAAATACGTAAAGAGATGACACATTGCTGCGATGGAATGGTTTTTGGTGCTAGCTTATATGATAGAAATGTTATCATGCATGCATTACAGAACAGTGTATTTTAAGGCTATAAGATACTGCTAGCACCTTAGAAAGAGATCAATGCCTTATCAGCGCTTTTATGTATTTGGTGTATTAGCTTTTTATGGCAAGTAAGCTATGTATTCAGGCTACGAAAATCCTCATTAAGCATTCATAGATTGTACAAAAGAGCAGCCGTCCTAGTAATAGTACTGTTACAGTTTGAGATAGAAAGATACAAACTTTCATTTATATACTAGTAGTGATAGCAGCAGCAGCAGTAGTAGTAGTAGTAGTAGTAGTAGTAGTAGTAGTAGTAGTTGCTGTTGTTGTTGTTGTAGTAAGATGATACATTTAATAGAATTTATAGTAGTTTCATCTTAACACGGATAGATGCTAAATTTATATAAGAAATTCAGGGTGGTCGACAAAAAAGCGATAAATTTGAGGTTGTAAATTTAATTACATTCACTTGTGCTGGAATGAATTAACTACGTTAAGTGGAACGAATTCGTGTGAAGGGGAAGTCGAATGAAAATGCTGCTGATCTATAGATGATAGCCGCTCAGTTATACAAATTAATATTAAAAAAAATGTTACGCTAAGTTATATAAAAATCATATTCAAAAATACTAATACGCTCAGTTATATATATCCATCAGATTTAATATTATTATTAAAAGAAAAGAACTAATCCAAGTGTCAGAATTAATGAAAGTGTTGATATTTTATTATTATTCGAAAACAAGCTATTTCAGTATAAAAAAGTACAAGCTATTTCGGTATTAAGATATGTTAAGCTATTCCGGAGTAAGTTTTTAAAAATTGTATTTAAATGTATTCTTAGATGAATAGATGAGTAAGAAATGGAAAGTCTGATGTTAGGCACCAAAAATTAATTGAATAACGAACAATGTGCCTTTATGAATACATTTTTTTGATATTATTCTCTTTTTAAATTTTGATACTTACGTATTCAGCGGTTAACAAGTTTCAGTTTAGAACAAGAGCCGAATGGTCAACAAAGAAAGACGTCCTTTAATGTCAGAACTTTTTTTTATTCAGATATAACAGACATTTTCATATAACACTATTCTCAATTAAGTTATTAATATATTAGTGTTATTTATTCATTAAACAGCACCTTGATAACAATAAATCAAATAAGAAAGATGAAACATGTCAGGTAAAATATATGATATTAAAATATAACTAATATTTTTTATTTCAGTGTTGTTTGCCAAATATATTTAAGTAAAACCAATGCCAAAATTATTATGTTATCTTAATATATGAAAGTTGTTCACACAATATTTGTAATGTTCTGTAAAATAAGTATTCCAGAATATAAATACGATCAGTCATAAAAAGGTAATATCAAAAATATACTATGCTAAGTTCAATAAATAATAGTAGGCTTAATTATATAAATATGTTATATCGGTTATTTTTTTCCAAAGTAAGAAAACAAATAAGATCTGAAAAAGAAAGTCGAATTTTGCCACATTATTTTGGCATTGAAAACGAAATACTTGAGGTTATAACTGTAATTGCTTAAGATTATTCGATTTTAAAATTTGTATAGCTTAAATAGGGACGAAATCAGCAGGTTCAGTTTACAACAAGAGCGGAGCAGTAGCCAAGGAAAGGATGATTAAATGTTAGAAGATTTTATTTGTTTTTTTTTTTCAGATATGGCAGACATTTCGGTAGGATAGCATTCTAAACAATATAATTTTACTAACCTGGGTTCCAGGTGTTGCAAGGGCGTTTGGAGGTGTGTGTTGAGCAAAAACAAAAAATGTAGTTGTGTGCAGGTAAGCTCGAACCTGTATCGCGAAGTAGGAAAATAATGTGGAAAAAATGTGATATCTTTAGCGTTGCGCTCCTCACCAAAGCGGAAGTGACGAAGATAAAAAATAAGGCTTGCCAATTTTCCGATATCTGTCGTCCGATAGGTTGAGGTTTAAAACAATACCGGTTTCGTCACGTCCAACACGTCTCTCAAAAGTTTAGGCTGACATGAAAACATACATACACATACACACACATGATGATTGATGATTGCAACGTCTTGTCAGACGAGTGCCACTCCCTCAGACATTAAAAATCCATGAGCCCAAATGTCTGAGGGAGTATCTATACAAATATGATGTTACAGAGTCTTAGCTTTGTACGACAGCTAAGTCTCTCTCTCTCGGTTCAAAATGTTGAGATCCAGCAACAAGCAAGAGCAAGATAGCCAGCAACAAATTAAACTGCAGACCAGCTTAATGCGGGTACTGGTCTTCCGCTTTATGGTTTTTTAAATCAGAGATTTCCTTCTCCTAGAAACGTTGCCTTCACCACGGCTTATGGGAGCCCTCTCTACCCCAATACGCATATGCACACACACAAATATACACACACATACATACATGCATGCAAACAGTCACGTGAGATTTATATTATAGATTGTTTGTGCTTTCCATTACATGATTAAACATTTTCTTAACTTTAAACAGAAAAAACAAATAAGAAAGATGAATAATTTCACATGAAATATACAATATTCTATTATATCGGAACGTACTTTGCTAATTATAATTTAAGCACAACCCTTGAATATATATTTTAATATTTACATATATTACCCATTGAAAAACACTAATTTTGCATTGCCATATAAAATAGAGCTTAAAAATACCAATATACTTTATTATATAAAATATATATTTAAAAAATATTAATACTTTAACTTTTTTATAATTAATGTTCGAAAATACTAATATCCTCAGTTATATAAACTGTGTATTCAAGGATACTCATAGGCTCATCTGTTAAGGGCAGATTGATTTTTTTTAATAAAAATTGTCTTTACAATTGACAAAATGTCTATATTTGTTACCAGCGTGACCATTTATTTTTGTTGTGCAGTAAATGTTTAAAAGATAAAACTCCGAAACAGTGAAATAAATAATATATTAAAAGAAATGCAGCGAAGTTTGTTAGTTAAATAGGACCTGCGCTGAACAGAAGGACAAGTAATGTTACGACTTTTCCCTCTGGTCCAGACTGGTTGGAAAGCAGAACATGCTCACCGGAAATGACGTCAGCAATAGACCAACGTCAGAATCTGTAGGGGTGCCACCCCAAGAATTATAGATCCGTTAGTTTGAAAATCTTCTTTAAAGGTTTAAACTTGGTAGTCATAAAAATGTTTTCATAAGCTAAAAAGAGGAATGCAAAAAAAAAGAAAAAAAAAAGAAACAGAAAAAAACAAATTTCCAACTTTTGTAAAAATAAATTACGGTTTCAAAATGTTCTTCTTTTCTAGATGTCATTTGTTTTAATAATTATTGCTAAACCCTTCAATAACCATTTAATGTTGGAGGATGGATCTCCCTGCTGCTTCGGTTGCTTGTAGACTGGATAGAAAGTTCAAGTCACGAATCTACTCTTGATAATCAGCCCGTTAGATGTGGTCCAAAGGACCGGTGAAGATACCTAGGCAATTTTTGCTAGACCAGAGTGCTCTCCATCAAGGCGTTCTGGCTTAAGATTCCCGCTTTCCGACCTTGTGTCACATCTTTCTGAGGCGGGCATGAAGTAAATATGGACAGTTAATAGGGGTTTGCTTAATACTTAGTGTGTTATGAACCGCCGTTTTCTTTGATCCTTTAATAGATACGCAAGGAATAAAGTAGGGCGCGAAGCACATTTATCATTTGCTGCGGGCTGGCAGAAGCGGAAACCTTTGTTGATTCAAAGCTAACATGATACACGCAAACGGAAACGAAACTAGGATTTATCGCGGTAAACAACGCTTATCACTATCGAATCCGTTCTTCTTTGATGGGTGGCTTGCTTTCATCAACTGCGGCACTAAGGACACATTTTTACTGACAATCGTTTCCAAACAAATTTGAACCTATAATGTACACACACACACACACACACACACACACACACACACACACACACGCACACACACACACATATATATATATATATATATATATATATATATATAAATGTTATATACATCCAAATAAATTATCGGCGACTTTCTAAGTAAATAAAAATGAGCTTCAAGGCAAAGCCACTATTTAACTGTATTTATCGTTAAAAAAACAACAAATCTAAATTTATAAGCGATAAAAATAAACAGTAACAGTCATCTAGGAGTTCGTAGTAGAACAGTTAATACGCCGGACTGTAATACACATGGTCTGGAGTTCGATTCCTAGAACCAGTCAAGCTACGTTGATGAGAGGTAGTTACATTGAAACACGCGTGCGCGTAGATTACTGTTTTAAAAATAATAAAAATAAATAAAATGTTATGTACATCCAAATAAATTAAGGGCGATTTTCTAAGTAAATAAAAATGAGGTTCGAGGCGAAGCCATAATTTAACCGCATTATCGTTAAAAAAAACAACAAATCTCTCTCTCTCTCTCATATATATATATATATATATATATATACATATATATATATATATATATATATATAGAGAGAGAGAGAGAGAGAGAGAGAGAGAGAGGTACTTGTGTGGTTCCAACGAGAGAAAAAAATGTATATTTAAAAGAGTGTAGCCACCAACAATTGTAGGTTATACTGCTGACTTTTATCGTTTTTTAATATTTTTAAATATTTTACAACGCATTTCCAGCCTTGTACAGCTCTCTTCAAATATTTTTATATAAAAGTTTGTTTTTTTAGTTTTATTAAGTTCTTTTTCGAAATCATTTTAACTCTGTCAGAACCTATTGTGTTTTCCAGAGAAATACCAATTTGAAATTTGTGCCTCCTGTAGGGCAGGCCAAGGGTCCAATCGGTTAGAATAAAGTCAATTTGGTGGGTAAGGATGCGTTGAGTCTATTTGGTGACTATTTGTATGAGCTTTTTTCTGATTTTTTTTGTCTTTTCAATGTGTGTGTGTGTGTGTGTGTATGTGTGTGTGCGTGTCACCACGTGCGTTGATGTGTGTAAGGCCAAGGGTTGTATGTTTGGGTTAAAATCTGTGATTTCTTTTTTATGTGTGCGTTTTTGTGTGTGCACGCGCGTGTGTACGTGAGTGCTAAGGGGGAGTCTGCGTAGTGTGTGTGTGTGTGTGTGTGTGTGTGTGAATGCATGCGTATTTGGTAAATTCGTGATTTTTTTTCCACATGTGTGTGTGTTTGTGCGAGTAAGAGGAAATAAAAGAGGTAGAATATATACGCATAAAATCGGCCCCAACATGCACATATACATACATAAGTACACGCACATACAAAAATAAAATGGAAATTAAATCAAAAATAAATAAATATATATATATATATATATATATATATATATATATATATATATATATATACATAAACATAAAGATATGAGTATAAATATATTTATATCCATACACACATCCACGCATATATATATATATATATATATATATATATATATATATATATATATATATATATATATATATATGTAAACATCTTGATTAATATTTCCTTAGTCTATAGGCAGGATAGTGTATTTAGTTTCATTGCTTAGTTTGGGGAAACGGAATCATATTGGATCTGGGCGTGCGTGCCTGTGAGTGCGTGCGTGTGTCTCATCTTGCTTGTCTTGGTTCGTGTGTGGAGGGGCACATGAGTACATGGTTTGGAAAATGGGCATTATCCTAAATTCGCCTCCACTGCATGTTTATATGTGCTGTGAAACATACAGGTATCTATATTCTTTGATTTTAATGTTGGATCGATACAAAGCTATCGGGTCATTGAGGCTTTAAACGGTGCTTATGTAGGATTTCTCGCATGCTGCACATTTTATTACATAGACC
>NC_136501.1:108987615-109002615 GCF_053919585.1 Euprymna scolopes | reverse complement strand
TTGATTATAGCGAATTTGTCTGGAACATAAAGCAATTTAAAACTATGAAAGCGTTAAAATCCAATGCCAATATTTATATGTGCAAACCAGATAAAGGTGCTGGAGTGGTCATTTTGGACAAATCGGACTACGTTGAGAAAATGGCAGTTATTCTCAATGATGTTTCGAAATTCCGTAAACTCGGTCCTGTTGAGTTGACGGATAATACTTGCAAGAACGAGGCAAAAATGCAAAGACGTCTACTTGCATTATTTAAAAATATTTTTTTTTTGCAAGGACGTCTATGACAGGATTAGACCCTCTGGTTCACAACGTCCTAGAATGTATGGTCTCCCCAAAATCCACAAGCAAGCTGTTCCACTGACACCTATTTTATCAATGCTGGGTCGGCACAACATTCTTTGGCTCAGTAGCTTGTGGAAATTCTGTAACCTGTGCGCGAGTTATATGCAACGCACTGTATCCCTGGTTCTTTTCAGTTTGTTGATTATGTACGTGGGTTGGATTTTAATACAGAGACATCTTTTATGTGCTCACATAAAACACTAAGAAACGGGGCCTAATTAGATTTGGGGCCCGTTTTTATTTTAGGGGTCTCCCTGTATATATATTATATATATATATATATATATATATATATATATATATATATATATATAATGGCGACAAGAAGAAAGTTAACACTTACCATGTGTTCGAAAACCGCAAATTTCAACTAAATTGAATGTAACTGTCTAATTTGCTATTTATTCCTTTTAAATTTTATCTGTTAATATTTGATATTCAATTTAAGTATTCTAGTGTTCACGTCAATTTAAGAAATTAACTTCAAATTGAGGATGTAAAAAGACACTCACAAGCAATAAATGAGCTTTAACAACAACATTTTAGGCAACAAACATCTATAATCGTAATTACTGTTGTTCCAGTAAATACAACGTAACATTTTATCCATATGACACGAGTTTTTCTTAGTGGTCGCCATGAGCTCATGAATATCCAACTTTCTGATTTATCCAATCGAAAAATCGGCCGTTGATTAAAATGTGATGAGAAAACGGTACAAATGGTTGGTGAAAAAGCACAAAACAATGCACTCTTAATTATAACCTTAAATCTGGTCGTCCTAGAGTTACTTCTTACAGAGCAGACAATTCTATCAGAATCCGTAGCCTCAGAAAAAAATTAAATCTGCTCCCTAAATCCAAGTTTGGATTTTTCTTCTATATATTAGGTTTACAATAATAATCGATAAAGAATTGTCTATATTAATAATAAATATGTAATTAACATAAATTAAACTATATTTAATCGTAACTTACAGACTTACTTTATCTCCGTGGACCTATTTTTGATTAATTACACAGAATTCCGTCTGATGCATTACCTTCCATCAACGTGATGTCTTTCAATTTTTTTTTTTTACATTTTTATCAACATTTTGGATTTTACCATCTTTAGATTTTCCACTTAATTAATTTTTCGTTTTATACCCACCCCCTCTGCTTAACTGTTTTTTTTTATTTGTACGGTAGTATGATCTACTGCATACTTTCGCTTTTATTAAATACTTTCCATGCAAAATTCTTATTTTGCAAACAGTTCAACTCTGATGAGAAGGAAAGTATTTCTGTCGAAACTCGAATTGAAGATAATTAATTTTATTTATGTCCCGTTTATAAAAAATAAATATATTTAACTCTTACTAGAATGTTTTTCAACATATTTTATTACATTTTTGGCTTATATATTTATATATATATATTTATATATATATTTATATATATATATATATATATATATATATATATATTAAGTTATAAAATGTATATGACGATTAAGCTACACTGAATATTCCGCGTTTCATCAACTCTAGGACTCTTCAGTGTAGCTTAATCGCCATATACATTTTATAACTTACTAACTAGCTGTACCTACGTATTGAGCACTTTTGAAGTAAATGCTTAAAGTTTACGCATAAATCTATACTTTCGTATATTAATTTTATGTGAGTAAATTAAGTAGTTATATATATATATATGTGTGTGTGTGTGTGTGTGTGTGTGTGTGTGTGTGTGTGTGTATACTCGACTACTCGTGACCCATGGGTCAGTATGTTATATTAGCTATGGAATTGATGCATGAGCATGACACTTGTGACGTAAAGAAAATAGTTTTTTTTGGGGGGACATAACAGAAACATTTCTATGAAAGTATATAAAAATGAAAAAGGAATATAGATAGATTTCTATGAGTCGTTCTGTTTATTTTAATTGATGATTTTTGAAAAAAAAATTACAGTTACTGAATTATAAGTCGTTGGCCATACTTATAGGTAAATGTGCACTGAACAGATACCATAAAACTTATTATAATTAAATTCAAATTTTGATATATCTGCTTGTTAAATAATAATTTCGAAATAATAACGTTAATATTTCAGCGTCCCAATTGTTCTTTTGTTTTTGATTTATTAAAAACCCCAGGCTTCCCATATTAAATAATAATTTTGAAATAATAACGTTAATATTTCAGCGTCCCAATTGTTCGTTTATTTATTTTTCGCGTTTAAAATATCCAAATAAACAATTGTTGATACTGTCATTTTTTACATCGTTCATTTCTGTATTACATTTAAGTTATTTTAAGCCACACTGTTCCCATGTTAAATAATAATTTCGAAATAATATCGGTAATATTTTAGTTCCCAGGTCATGCGCGAATGCGCAACCGGATGTCGTAAACCTGAAAGGTGGTTACATACATCGTTACAAGATCATTTGAATTATATATATATATATATATATATATATATATATATATATATATATAAACGTAGATATATGTATGTGTGTCTGTGAAAATATTTAACATGGTATTACACTACAAAACTTAACAGAAAATTGCAATCATACCATATTGTTTTAAATGATTCAATTTTGTTTGGATGGATGATTTACGCGTATCGAAGTCGAAAACTTGAAATGCAAAATATATCTTTTAGCTTGCCGACAGTTCTATTAGTTTGCGCATCCGTAAACAAATCATAACCAAATGCGATTTTAAATGATAAATTTCTTCTCTTTTGCAATCTTTATTTCCACGGTAACACACTTGTCCGGAGTTCTTAATGAAATAACACGGCTGAAACTTGATTTATTTTTACGTGAGTTTTGGAATGTTACAAATAAGCCCCTAGCGTGCATTTGATCCATTTATCTGAGTTTTGGAATCAGTAGCTCATCCATATGATTTTTGAAATATGACATCTTATGTCAGTGTAGTACATCATAAATATGTTATATGTATCTTTTTTAATAGAAGATAATGGCGTAATCACCGAAAGTAAACACGTCAGACTATTTCCTCTTACTTTTTTTAGAATCGATTTTATCTGATCGCACGCAAGTCATATTTTACTTTTGAAATCAGTGTTAGTTATTTATGTATGTGTACCCGTGACCATTTCTTTTAAGTATATATGTGTGCACGTGCGCATGTGTGTACCCGTGGCTGCGACCGCTAGCTGACCCTCTCCAAACAATTAACAACAAAATAAAACTAAAAATAAATAAACCGAATCATAGCGCCCCCCCGGCCTCCAAACCTAAGCGAACACCCAACATCCCAAGACATACTTACAAGAAATCACCTCACCAACGAGACGCTAAAAACTTTAACACTAAGACTCGAATTTTAAAGTAACCCCCTCTTCCCACCCTACATATTCCCCTTCCCCTCATGTCTCCGTATGCCCTCAGCCACACCAGAAATGAACTTCCCAACCCCTCCCCCACAAGTTCCTTGAACCCCAAAACTAAAACATTATCGACATACCAAACGCCCCCCACTTTCCCTCCTTGTTCCCTTCTTCTCTTCCTCTTCCGCCCTCCTCGCACCACCCCTGACCTCATTCACTCTTCCACTCTTTCATCCCAAAACAGCGATCATATCTGTAAAAGTCTGAGGAGGCTAGAGACGGCAAAAAAACGGCCTTGTAGCCGAAACAATAATGTAACTTAACAGAAAGATACGGTAATAAAAAATAAAACACACACATACATATATATATATATATATATATATATATATATATATATATATATATATATATATGTCAACCACTTATGTGTGTTCGTGGCTGTATTATAGTGTTTCTGTATTCCTGGCTAGAAATTATGCGATGAGAGTAATTTCTTTGTAATTACGCGTTACTTTTGGGTTAGGCGACGCAAATCATCGCAAAAATGGCGTCATTGGACTTCCGGCAAAATGTTTCACGAAAGGAAATTGGATGTCGGGAACAAGGGGAAACTAGAGAGGTGCTTGAAGGCAAGAAAGCCAGATTAGGGACATTGATTGCATCGCTCAGGAAGTGAATACTATGTCGTACGCGAAAGCCCAGGACGGAAAGCAAATAAGAAACGAAGGAATGGAGAGAGAGAGAGAGAGAGAGAGAGAGAGAGAGGAGGGGGAGGGGGAGAGGGATAGATAAATACAGATGTTTACTGATCGAGAGAAAGGGCATAAAGCAGAAAAAAAAACAACAAATGAAATTGACAAAGAGAAGAAATACGACAAGAAGCAAAACAAAAAGGATTGAACCAAGATCGAAATAAAATAAGGACAGAGAGATCAAAAGAGGGAGAGAAGGAGGGAGAGGGTTGCGTTTATAAAAGGAGAAAAAAGATGTAGAAACGAAACTTAAAAAAAGATTCCAATCAAATAGAACAAAAAGGAGAGACGAGTAAAGAAGGGGAAATTCCGAGAGGTAGAGGGATGATACTGGAAATTGGTGAATTGGGAAGTATCAAATATAATGAAGAGAAATGTTCCCTTTGTTAGGAAAAAAATTGAGATGGAAAATTTCCGAATTCGTAAATAAATAGATTAGAGACGAGAAATGAACATGAAATATACCTTTCCATCTTAAATAGGTTAAATGCTCTTCAAATCCGCACTAGAACTGTCCCCAAGGAAAGATGACGCAGTGTTTAGAGTACTTGGTAAAGTTTTTTTTTTTTTAAAGGGATATTCTCCTGAGGCTTAACGGTTCAATCCTTGATTACTAAGTACATCTACCCAGTCATAGCTGACGGAACAAGAACGTACTATCACTGTAAAATAAATAAAAGGGTTCCGCTCGAAATTTCGTCTAAATTCTCAAGTTTTACGGAAATATTCCCGAGTTCGACACGATACACCTGAAGAAGATCGAAGGTTAAATCGACCAAAATGTTGTCATAATAACACTCAACATAAGAACAATAATCTGAATAATTGGTTTTATTAAACTCTTACGTTTAATTTTATCCAGCCATATTTGCTTCATTCTGCATAATGGCGCCGACTTTGTTTATTTATACTCATATAGATTTTTTGTATATTGATATTCATATTAAAACCCCTTTTTCTATTTATTTTGTTTGTTGTTTGCTTCCCTATTGAGCAAATTAGGCACAAGGCCGTTTTATAATGTAGTGCCTGAAAGGAGTGGGACCAGTTCCTCTGAGAAGGAACTGAATATTGACAATTGGTATGAAGGGTTTCCCCTACATGGACCAAAAGTGGTTACTCTAGAACAATGGACTGATATGTGAGGTTGCCCCCACATATGGTCTTTGATTGTAGCATCTGCCGGAACAGATACTACACTTTGATAACAGAAATAAAATCTTGGCCCGAAGATCAAGAAGAAAAAAGGCGAATATTGTTTCTATTTATTTAGTTATTTATGTGGTAAGCCACTGAGCGAATTAGGCAGAAGTTCATTTTTTAAAGGCGATGTTTTTTCTATTTATTTAAAAAGAATATACAACTTTATTATATTTGTGTTGTGGAATTGCACCCATCTCCAAAAGCTGTAGCTAATTTGCATATTCTTATAAACATTCATTTGGATTAATTCTCCTTTAAGTTTTTTAAATTTTTTCTTGTAGAAATAATCATATTTATTTAACTATAACTTATAATTTTATTGATGCATATATATTACATGATTTATACTTGCGTAATATTTGCGTAAAAAGTTATTCTTAACAACAACTATACAACTGTATATATATATATATATATGTGTGTGTGTGTGTGTGTGTATGTATTTGTGTATATATATATATATATTTGTTGAAATATTTTGCCACGAAACTCCTGTCAGTTTTTGATCTACAGTTATAAAATTATTATATAGGATTTTCGAACCCATGCAAATATTATTGGCATTGTGTATGCTGTAATTTGCAGCAGTTGTTTTTATATCGGACTTTAAATGGGACGACCATGAAATAGGTAAGTAAGATGATTTTTTTTTAAAACGGAAGTCAGAAACTGGATAGACGGTTTAAAGGCCCATACATGTTGATCTTAGTTTTATAATAATGTATATATACATCCACTCTTGATGCTGTTTATTAAAACTTCAAAAACCTCGTTAGGTAAATATGTCATGTAAAACGCGACTGAGTTTTGCTTCTTCCCTATTTTCCGGGTAAGTCGTTCAATCTGCAGGACAGGTTTTTGTTTCAGATAGAAGGCTTTTTATTATGGCACTAAAAATATCGTTGAAATATTTTAAATTTTACTTGTTCTTAAAAAAGATGACTCTAGAAGGATAAGCCATGTTTAGTTTCAGAACAGTTTCCGATGGTTCGTTGTTCTGCACAAGTTCTGAGAGGTGACTGGTTTGCAGTAGACATAATAGTTTCCGATGGTTCGTTGTTCTACACAAGTCCTGAGAAGTGACTGGTTTGGAGTAGACAGAACAGTTTCCGATGGTTCGTTGTTCTACACAAGTCCTGAGAGGTGACTGGTTTGCAGTAGACATAACAGTTTCCGATGGTTCGTTGTTCTACACAAGTCCTGAGAGGTGACTGGTTTGCAGTAGACATAACAGTTTCCGATGGCTCGTTGTTCTACACACGTCCTGAGAGGTGACTGGTTTGCAGTAGACATAACAGTTTCCGATGGTTCGTTGTTCTACACACGTCCTGAGAGGTGACTGGTTTGCAGTAGACATAACAGTTTCCGATGGCTCGTTGTTCTACACAATTCCTGAGAGGTGACTGGTTTGCAGTAGACATAACAGTTTCCGATGGCTCGTTGTTCTACACAAGTCCTGAGAGGTGACTGGTTTGCAGTAGACATAACAGTTTCCGATGGTTCGTTGTTCTACACAAGTCCTGAGAGGTGACTGGTTTGCAGTAGACATAACAGTTTCCGATGGCTCGTTGTTCTACACAATTCCTGAGAGGTGACTGGTTTGCAGTAGACATAACAGTTTCCGATGGCTCGTTGTTCTACACAAGTCCTGAGAGGTGACTGGTTTGCAGTAGACATAACAGTTTCCGATGGCTCGTTGTTCTACACAAGTTCTGAGAGGTGACTGGTTTGCAGTAGACATAACAGTTTCCGATGGCTCGTTGTTCTACACCAGTCCTGAGAGGTGACTGATTTGCAGTAGACATAACAGTTTCCGATGGCTTGTTGTTCTACACAAGTCCTGAGAAGTGACTGATTTGCAGTAGACATAACAGTTTCCGATGGCTCGTTGTTCTACACAAATCCTGAGAGGTGACTGGTTTGCAGTAGACATAACAGTTTCCAATGGCTCGTTGTTCTACACAAGTCCTGAGAGGTGACTGATTTGCAGTAGACATAACAGTTTCCGATGGCTCGTTGTTCTACACAAGTCCTGATAGGTGACTGGTTTGCAGTAGACATAACAGTTTCCGATGGCTCGTTGTTCTACACAAGTCCTGAGAGGTGACTGGTTTGCAGTAGACATTACAGTTTCCGATGGCTCGTTGTTCTACACAAGTCCTGAGAGGTGACATGGTTTGCAGTAGACATAACAGTTTCCGATGGCTCGTTGTTCTACACCAGTCCTGAGAGGTGACTGGTTTGCAGTAGACATAACAGTTTACGATAGTCCGTTGTTCTACACAATTCCTAAGAGGTGACTGGTTTGCAGTAGACATAACAGTTTCCGATGGCTCGTTGTTCTACACAATTCCTGAGAGGTGACTGGTTTGCAGTAGACAAAACAGTTTCCGATAGTCCGTTGTTCTACACAATTCCTGAGAGGTGACTGGTTTGCAGTAGACATAACAGTTTCCGATAGTCCGTTGTTCTACACAATTCCTGAGAGGTGACTGGTTTTCAGTAGACATAACAGTTTCCGATAGTCCGTTGTTCTACACAATTCCTGAGAGGTGACTGGTTTGCAGTAGACATAACAGTTTCCGATGGCTCGTTGTTCTACACAAGTCCTGAGAGGTGACTGATTTGCAGTAGACATAACAGTTTCCGATGGCTCGTTGTTCTACACAAGTCCTGAGAGGTGACTGGTTTGTAGTAGACATAACAGTTTCCGATAGTCCGTTGTTCTACACAATTCCTGAGAGGTGACTGGTTTGCAGTAGACATAACAGTTTCCGATAGTCCGTTGTTCTACACAAGTCCTGAGAGGTGACTGGTTTGCAGTAGACATAACAGTTTCCTATAGTCCGTTGTTCTACACAAGTCCTGAGAGGTGACTGGTTTGCAGTAGACATAACAGTTTCCGATAGTCCGTTGTTCTACACAATTCCTGAGAGGTGACTGGTTTGCAGTAGACATAACAGTTTCCGATAGTCCGTTGTTCTACACAATTCCTGAGAGGTGACTGGTTTTCAGTAGACATAACAGTTTCCGATAGTCCGTTGTTCTACACAATTCCTGAGAGGTGACTGGTTTGCAGTAGACATAACAGTTTCCGATGGCTCGTTGTTCTACACAAGTCCTGAGAGGTGACTGATTTGCAGTAGACATAACAGTTTCCGATGGCTCGTTGTTCTACACAATTCCTGAGAGGTGACTGGTTTGTAGTAGACATAACAGTTTCCGATAGTCCGTTGTTCTACACAATTCCTGAGAGGTGACTGGTTTGCAGTAGACATAACAGTTTCCGATAGTCCGTTGTTCTACACAAGTCCTGAGAGGTGACTGGTTTGCAGTAGACAGTTCTAGAGTTGAAATCCACAGAACAAAAGATTCTTATCGTGTCGAGACGGAAAAAAAACATATGCGAAATTGCTACAGAAAGGTTTAATATTTATGGAGCAATTATTGTTTCTTATTAATTTGTAGCAGAACGTGAATTAATTCGATGCGTCACTTCCTATCAGCATCGTTTATAAATAGAATCGCCCGACTGTGCGGGATATTACCCCGTTACACATTCCGGTAGAATGGGATGTGTCTCCTTGCGGCTTCGGCTGCAGGGATACAGGGTAGTACAAGTCTAGGATTCGTCACTTGACACTCAGCCCTAACAGGTTAAGGGCCGGGAACCGGCCCAGCACCTGTTATACTGAGGTACGCCGCCTGGGTAATACCTAGGAGGTCCACCCTCCCAGGCCTTGCCACCGGGCTTTCCGGGGAGGCGAGTTTATTGCTTGCTGCCTGAGGCGCCCCGACCGGGGAATGCCGACTGGGTTACTCTGGCAATTTTTAAATTGTAGGAGTGCCCCTCGTTTAGGGGAACTGCGGGGTTCCCACTTTCCGGCCTTGTGCCAAATAATGGTGAGGTGGGCAGCATTTAAATAACTACCCCATGTACCTCTGGGATGATGGGATGTGTCTCCTAGCGGCTTCGGCTGCAGGGAGACAGGGTAGTACAAGTCAAGGATTCGTCACTTGACACTCAGCCCAACAGGTGAGGGGCGGGGAACCGGCCCAGCACCTGTTGGACTGAGGTACACCGCCTAGGTAATACCTAGGAGGTCCACCCTCCCAGGCCTTGCCATCGGGCTTTCCGGTGGGGCAAGTTTATTGCTTGCTGCCTGGGGCGCCCCGACCGCGGAATGCCGACGGGGTTACTCTGGCAATTTTTAAAATTGCAGGAGTTCCGCTTCTTTAGGGGAGCCTGCGGGGTTCCCACTTTTCAGGCCTTGTGCCAAATATTGCCGATGTGGGCGGCAATTAAATAACTACCCCATTATATCTCTGGGATGATGGGATGTGTCTCCTAGCGGCTTCGGCTGCAGGGAGACAGGGCAGTACAAGTCAAGGATTCGTCACTTGACACTCAGCCGAACAGGTGAGGGGGCCGGGAACCGGCCCAGCACCTATTGGACTGAGGTATACCGCCTGGGTAATACCTAGGAGGTCCACCCTCCCAGGCCTTGCCACCGGGCTTTCTGGTGGGGCAAGTTTATTGCTTGCTGCCTGAGGCGCCCTGACCGGGGAATGCCGACGGGGTTACTCGGGTTATTTTTAAAATTGCAGGAGTGCCCCTCGTTTAGGGGAGCCTGCGAGGTTCCCACTGGCCAGGCCTTGTGCCAAATATTGCCGATGTTGGCGGCAATTAAATAAATACCCTATTATACATCTTTTATGATGGGATGTGTAACCTAGCGGCTTCGGCTGCAGGGAGACAGGGTAGTCGTCCTCGTCAAGAATCCGTTCTTGACACTCAGCCCGACAGGTGAGGTGCCGAGTGTCGGCCCAGCACCTGTCGGTCTGAGATACAGCGCTTGTGTACTACCTAGGTGGTCCACCCTCCCATGTCTTGCCACCGGTCTTCCGGGGAATGCCGACTGGGGTGCCCAGGCAAATATTGTTGAGTCAAGTGATCCTTCTTAAGAGGAGCTCGCCTGTTCTCCACCTTCCGGCCCTGTGCCACATTTTGCTGTGCTAGGCAGCAAATAAATATCTACGCCATTATTAATCAAAAATATTGAATCAATGACTTTGTTCTTTTCTCAGAATTTCAATTTGCAACGACTTTTATTTGTTATGAAATAAAACAATGTCATGCTTTTCAGAACAAATATATTTTATTTTCTTCAGTTTGTTCACCAGAAGACGTCTTATAATAAAGACGAAACGTTTCTGGATAGACGACTTGGTTTGTTGCTTTTTAATCTCTACCTCCCCTCCCTCTATCTCTCCCCCTGTTTGTATTTATTTGTCTCTCTCCCTCTCCGTCTTTCTATCTTTCTCTCTCTATCTTTAAATCTTCCAACCGGCAGTTATCGTGTCACCCTGCACTTATGATTCCCGAAAGGCTGAAACACTAGTGCGTACATAATTATAAAACTTTAGTATTTAAAATTATTACACGAAGAATATATATATATATATATATATATATATATATATATATATATTATTATTATTATTTTTTAAATGTAATTATCCACTGACATGTGTTTCGTCGTCTACGACTCATCAGAATGGCTGTAACTAGCCAGATTCGAAATCGGGACCCAAAGGTATTGAGCCTAACCCCTTACCCCTGGACCATCCCGCCAACTGTCTGGATATATCGCGATTTACTTAGATGTTGTTTTGTTTTGGTTTTAGCGATATGTTTTAAATGAATTCAATTATTTACGAAAGTGCATTTTTACCTAAATGCGAGTTGGGAATAATTTTCCCTTTTAACCAATTTGATACCCCCACATGGGGAGCGGTATATATATTATTTTTGAAATGTAATTATCAACTGACACTTGTTTCGTCGTCTACGGCTCATCAGAGTGGCTTTATCTAGCCAGATTCGAAATCGAAATATAAATATATATATATATATATATATATATATATATATATATATATATGTAGAAGTAGAAATAAATAAGAGAGATAAAGTAATGTGAATGAAAAATGGCTGCGTATCGATATATAAGCTTAGTGTATACCTACTAAAACAATAGTCCATAATAAACTACGCAATAGTAAAGAAAAAGTTAATCTTAAGATTTTCCCCCATCCCCTACAAGCAAGATTGATTGAATCTGATTCGCTAGGGACCGTCATGGTTCGCCATTTCTTTTTGACAGGTTACTATCGTATTACCGGACACGTCCATACGTATTTACCACAGAGGAAATGACGCAAAAAAGCAATTTGTCCGAGATACAAGTTCAGGAAACCGAGGTTTTCCGCATGACACGGGCTAAATTGCCTTCAAGTTAGACTCGCAAATAAGTCTATAATGAAAACGGTACCGGTGCCCTTTTTTTATATCACATTTTTTTCTGTTACTTTCCATTCTCTCAATAGAGTTTTGTACCTCAGGCAAATGCCGACCAATGCATATTAATCAAGGACAACATAAACCAATATAAAACACACTAACATGACCTACAATTCTCACGCACACACACCCACACACACAACACACACACACACACACAACTACACGCGTGTACACACGCCACTTGTAGGTGTTTTCACAAGGGAGTTATCTGCACTTTGCAAACAATAGGCGGAGTACTATAAATAATTATAAAAATGCGCTGCATAATATGCTGTCCAAAACTCTATATGAATATGTATATATATATATATATATATATATATATATATATGTGTGTGTGTGTGTGTGTGTGTATATAGTAATTTATAAAATATATATGTCGATTAAGCTACACTAAATATTCCGCGTTTCATCCGCTCTAGGACTCCTCAGTCTTATGCGCGCATAAGCCTGAAGAGTCCTAGATTGGATGAAACGCGGAATATTCAGTGTAGCTTAATCGCCATATATATTTATAAATTACAAACTAGCTCTACCTACGTATTGAGCACTTTTGAAGTAAATACTTAAAGTTTAAGCATAAATCTATATTTTCATATATTAATTTATGTGAGTAAATTAAGTAGTTATATATATATATATATATATATATATATATATATATATATATTAAATGTTTGACTCGTGTCAAGGTAACCTACATTTAAAATTTGTTTAGACCCAAAATTGGCGGAGGAGTTTGGTAGAGTCGTCAAAGGTGAGCTCTTCTAACTTTGACCTCTTGGCAGCCAATTTTCGCACAGAAACTGATTAAAAAGCTTGCTGCATGTCTGAATACCTTTTATGTTAATGTACATAATAAAGGCTATCCCCTTTTCATGTAAGTATAAAAATGGAGAGATTTAGTGAAAATGAAAATGAAATAGCATAGACGAAATTCGAACCTCGTAATTTAGGTTTAGAAATAAATGACGAGAGAGAATTAGAAAATGGAATTTAAAACAAACGATTGTTTAGCTTAGAGATATAATAGTTTCAAGAAAAGAATGTGCGTTGTCAATTTTGTTATGAAAATTCAATTGAAAGAATTCAGTTACAAGATAATTTAATAAACATGTTTTTAAGATATTGGAAATATAGGTTACTGAGAATATAGGTTAAAATTCCTTTTGTAAAAAGAGGAAAAGTTTTGGACACGCATGTCCAGAACACGTGAAAGAAGACACATGTTTTAACATGTGTATGACGTCATGGAAAAATTGGAAGTTCTAGATATAGTTAAAATACTTTAGAGTTAAGAAAGGAGAAGCAGGGGGAGAGTCAGAGAGAGTCTGAGAACGACAGATGATAGTCTTCAGTTTGGAATTCGAACGTCTAGAAGCGAGACGGTAACTTTATAAACTTAGAATGTGAAGCTTTGAATTCTTGATGATGAAAACCACGGCCGGTCGTGAGAAGAAATAAACCCATCATGTGTTTTTATAAACGTCGTCTTTGTGTTGTGATTCTACCAAAAGGTAAAGTGAAAATTGTTATTATATGTCTATATATCTGTGTTATAAAAGGTCTTGAGTACACATCTTACATACACGTCTCGACAATGTGAACTCTACATCTCATATCTACACTAAGACTGTCTGAACACTATCTCCTCACTCTACGAGCACATTCATATCAACACATCTAAGTAATGAACATTTTTAATATATATGAATCGCTTTATAACAGAAACAACAGCATTCTTTATAACACGATCAATCTACAACAACAATCTCTCTTAATCAAACTCTCTAAGACTCTCACTTTTAATAACAACAATCACAATAAGAATAATGAACCCCCTATATAACATTAAATTTAAAATTTTAGGCACAAGCTGAATATTTTGCTAAAGACCGTAAATACCAAACCTTTAGAAAGTTGACCGCTTGGCAACCAAAATTTTGGCAATTTAAAAAAAAAAACATTAAAAAGCTTGCATTGTGTCTGACTAAACTTTATGTAACATTTCAAACATTTGCTGAGTAATTTGGTAGAGATAAATTTTTTGTAAAATTGACCCTAATTTTGGCCCCTAAACATTTATGTTAGGGGCTCAAATTAAATTAAAAAGTTGGATTTACATCCAAGTAACTTGACCCCTTTGATGGCTTAATTTCCGTCCAAAACTGATAGAAAAGAATTTCACAGACTTCAATACCCATTATGAGAAATTTCAAGTCTGTGTACTGAAAATTGACAGAGTAGTTTAGTAGGGAAATTTACACACACAGACACACACCCATACACACGAAGGACGATAATAAATAAATCGACCTTAGACATTTGGACGATGTCAAAACATCGTTAATGCATTGCCCTCACAACAGCAGATAATAATAAATAAGTTCTTGATGAGCCGTTCCATATAAGTTATCAACTTTACCAAATTTTCATTACTAATGATTACTATAATGCCCAATTTCTACTGTACACTCTTTAACCCATATCCTTGAGTGGCCTCTTGGCCTTGATAATGTGGTGATGCCTATGTAAAAAAAAAAGGACGACAATTTTACTGGTAATATCACTCAAAAGACATCCGAAACAATAACAACCAATATATATATACATAGTAACCCCCATACAGTACTGTTTTTGCTGTTTCACAGCTCATTAGTGCGCATAGACAGCCAACTACGTCAACCAAGAATCGAAACCCAAATGCCCACACGACTGTCTAGACTTCTTACCCATTACGGTGTTCGTCTGCTGTTGTGAGGGCAATGCATTAACGATGTTTTGACATCGTCCAAATGTCTAAGGTCGATTTGTTTACACGGAGAGCATCGCTTAATTATGGCAGATTGTATATCATTTCCAAATATGCTCAACCCAAGATAGGGGACATTATAGTAATCAACACACAGTACTGTTCTACTGTTTCACCGCTCATCAGTGCAGCTCGACAGACAGACACGCCCGCACACACACGC
>NC_136501.1:108952615-108980115 GCF_053919585.1 Euprymna scolopes | reverse complement strand
CTTGTGGAACTCTCCCGTTTACCTGTCTCGCAGCTGACTACAACCTGGTTGTCTTCAAGTCCAACATAAACAAATTCTTGATGAACCGCCCCCTTAAGTAATCCAATCTACCAAATTTCCATTACTAACGACTACTACGATGTTATCCCAGTGATTACTGTACACTAAATAATTGTTATCCACGAGTTGCCTTCGCTTCTTTATAAATGGTGACTCCTATGTAAAAAAAATTTTTTTCCCAAATCCTAATATCTCTTGTATAAAATCACGAGTCTGTAGGCTAAAATAAATTGACTGATTACACAAACAGAAAGACACGCAGACCTATATATATATATATATATATATATATATATATATATATATATATATATATATGAACTTGTCTGTGTGTCTTTCTCTCTCGACGATAATTCTTGGCCTGAAGCTGAAGACCTAATCCCCCAACGCGGTTGATTACAGAAACATGTATGCATATATGTAGCCATCAATGTTTGTATAAATAAATTATATATATATATATATATATATATATAAAGCAACAAAGAGAGAGATGTATGCATATATGTAAACCAGTCTCTTCCTCGTCTGCACAGAAAGATCTGATAAGCTTCTATAATTACCCTGTGACTAGCTTGTTCTCCTATTTCGTCGCCGGATGTATTCACCCACTGACCAAAATCGCGCATCATAAAATAAAATAAGATTTGATTGAATACATCGGTTGTAAAGACATCGTTGGCATGCGTGCGGCCATAGCCCGTCGAGGGACTGCTCTGGATCGATAGTGTTTATCTGATCCGATCAAAGTTATACTTTGAATTTGACCTCGAATGATCAATAAAAAAAAATAGCCATGTGAAATCTCAACCCAGGCAGTCGCGTATAAAAATATTGGTTTCTCAACGAAATCTAATACAGTTTCTGTTTACTTAGATGCGTCAAAAAAGTTATATTATAGTATCCTTTCGTGTACCCATCCGTTTATCAGTCGGTCCGTTTCATTTAAATCGAAACTAGCATTTAATGTCCCGCACGATTAAGTTGATTGTATATTACCATTGGTTTAAGTTTTTCGTCGACATTTGGCTAGGAGCAAAATATAGTACCTGTTCTACTACTTCGTGTTATTTGGATTCATCGGGCTAATCTTCGTATATTTGATAATATTCCCCAAATGTTTTATGGGATTAACCACTTATCAAGGCCTGAAGGCCACGCGAGGAAAAGAGTTAATGAATGTAAGAAGGTAGTTTAGTAATCGTTAATCGCTAATAGTTTAAATTGGGTAGATTTTAATTATTTATGGCTTTTTACATTGGATTATAAGATAACTATGTTGTATTAAACCGGGAAAGGCCAGCACAACAGTGTTCTACAGAAGTCAGTTATGGGAAAGACGCTTTGTTCATGTAATCTACGTTTAGAGTTCCCATGATATTCAATGTAAAAATGTGGCTAAGATTTTTGGACTACCCTGCATATGAACTCCAAGAAAGATTTGATGTGATAAAGTTAGTTTCAGACTCGATTTTTATAGGCCTTATCCTAATTTCCATAAGCGACTGATATTCTTTTCTGTAAAGTTAGTCTGTATTATTTTCCCCGGCTTACTAATGGAATTTAAAAGCTTCGCCTATTTCTAATCATATTTTATATAGAGGAAATGTTGATATGATGTTGATTTATGGAGAGCTTCTATATACCTGTTCAGCCTGGGGAGAGTCCGGGTACAACATCTTCAAACCCTCGTCCGTGGGGAAGCGGGTAAAATCAATAAACGCTATTATAATGCTTACGAACACCTGATCAGTATTTGGCCGAGAGCAGTGGTTGAATAAGCAAGACAGAAACTTCCTTAACAGCGCCACAGCAAAGGTCTAATTAGTTGTCGTTTATTATCGGATTGTTCATTCAGATCTCGTGTCTTCCATCGTATTCATGCTTTAGAGGTTGTCATCGAGGTTGCAGGTGCCCTTCCGCTTCAGAATCCCATGGGGCACTTCGAGTAATTAGCGAGATTAATGACGACTCATCTACGCTCGCTGCGTACACGTTTAATCAATGATAAAGTCCCTTCGGAGTCATTCGATCTTTACTTGAGAAAATAGTCACATAAATTCTATCGGGAATCGTATAAACCAGACTTTCTCCCAAGCTCAATCAAAAGTGTCAATATATATTACGGATGCAGATTTTATGTCTGTCTGTTTTAAGCGCGAATTATTCGATTGCTATACTATAGTATATAATATAATCATATAAAATATATTGTAATTTTATTTTATATATGAAGATTGTAAAATAAAATTGATGTTGGCTATACTATAGTAATATTGTTATATACTATATTATTATTGTATATACAATATAATTATTGTATATATTATATAAATATAAATGTATACTATATTAATAGACTATCTATTATATAATCATTTTATCTACTATATAATTATTATAAAGGCTATATTAATGTTTTATATACTACGCCTGTACCTGCCCGGCCACGCGTTACCGTGCCTGAGTCTGGTTAACGCAAGTATGAGAGACACAGGCACACGACCGCACGCGCGCACACAAACATAGGCAAACACACAGGTACACACATGCACATATGCGAACACACAGGGAAGCACAAACCCAATAAACACACACACGGGAATAACACACACGCAGGAAAAACACACACGCACACACACACACACACACAAACAGGCACCGACACACCAAAATCACACACGCGCTCAAAAACCACACACGCCCACAGACAAAAAACACAAACACACACACGGACGCACGCGCACACACGCAAATACGAAAACACGCAAACAACATATGCACAGAAACGCGCTCGCATACACATACGCGCGCAAAAACACACAGATACACACAAAAACACACACACAAAAACGCACAAACACATCCGCACGCAAAAACATACGGGAGCACACACGCAAAAGCACAAAAATCTCACGCAGACACGGAAGAAATACACACACGCACACACAAAATAAATATAACTGTACGAAAAAAAATACAACAAAGCATATAAAATTGTTGAATCCCTGGTAAGGAAAACACAGGTGCACACATGCACACATGCACACATGCGAACACACAGGGAAGCACAAACCCAATAAACACACACACACGGGAATAACACACACGCAGGAAAAACACACACGCACACACACATACAAAAACAGGCTCGGACACACCAAAATCACAAACACGCTCTGTAACCACACACGCCCACAGACAAAAAACACAAACACACACACGGACGCAGTCACACACACGCAAATACGAAAACACGCAAACAAACATATGCACAGAAACGCGCTCGCATACACACACACACATGCAAAAAACACACAGATACAGACAAAAAAAAACACAGAAACGCACACACACACACACGCACACACACAAAATAAATATAACTGTAATAAAAATACAACGAAGCAAATAACATTGTTGAATCCCTGGTAAGGAAAACAAGGAAACATTGCTAAGTGTTATTTCTTAGGGATTGTATTTTATTGGATGGGTACTGGGAAGAAGAAAAAATGGTGGTCCTTGTCATTAGATTTCATCTATTTTATTATATATATATATATATATATATATATATATGTATATATATATATGTATATATATATATATATATATATATATATATATATATATATATATATATACATCCAGCGAATGAAATATAAATTATATATATAAAAAACAACAACTTTAGAGACATTAAATGCTAGTTTCGATTTAAATGCGACGGGCCAACAGATAAACAGACCGGTACAAGAAAGGATACTATAATATACATTTTTTGTTTATACATTCATTTATTTACAGAAAAACGGTGATATATTTATACAGTAGCGTCCAAATCTAAGGGACAACATTTTAAAACCTAATGTTTGTTAGAAATAACAACTGTCAAAAGCTGAAATTTTGACAACTTGTAGCGTTATCATCCATAATAACATACTAAAATTTGAATCATTTCAATCGGTTACAAACCCGTGTAAACGCGCAGATCTATAAAACATTGTTCAAGATCATGTTGTGCCAATCATACAGAATTCAGGTTTCGATAGGGCTACCTTTATGCAAGATAATCTTATATATCACAAGGCAAAGGTGGTAATGAGTTAACTTAACGAGCAAGATTTCGAAATTCTGGATTGTCCACCGCAAAGTCCTGACTTAAATCCAATAGAAAATCTTTGGAAGACCTAAGGAGTGAAAGTTATGGAATGAAACCCCAGTAACACGAAGGATTTGTGGGTGAAGCTTCAAGAAGAATGGTCTAAAATTAGTATCGAGGATTGTCAAGAACTGATTCGTTCTTGTAGTCGAAGACGTGCAGCTGTCATTGAGAGCAAGGGTTCATTTACTAAATATTAGTTGTACGTGTATTTTTATTGTTTTTTGGCTGTTTACATTGTTTTTATTAATTTTGTCCCTTATTTTGGACGTTCCTATTTTGAAAATGAATAATTGTTACAATTCTTTTTCTATATTTTGCAAATTATTCCAATTTTAGTATGTTATTATGGATGATAACGACCACCAGGTGTCAAAATTCCATATTTTCACAGTTGTTATTTCTAACAAATATTGGGTTTTAAAATGTTGTCCCTTAGTTTTGGACGCTATTGTTCATATATATATATATATATATATATATATATATATATATATATATATATATATATATATATATATATATATATATATATATACACCTCTCCCTAACAATATAACTTTTGGTAGAAAGTTTATTAATTACTAAATAAATATAATTCTCATTTCTTCTGATAAAATAGCTGATATTATCAAACTACTATTTGTTACTGATATGATTGTTTTAAGAGGTCTTAGATTAATTGGAAAACAATTAAGTTTTAACATTATATTCGTTGATTCAAACAATATATTGTTATTTTGAAAAGTTTTTGTTTTTAAATTAAATTTGAATAAATAAACTCCACTTTTATTTGCTTTATCTACCTAAACTAATCTAAAACACTGCCACTCACATAATGTACCAATTGTGTAAAATCTAATAAAAATCGTCTCAAGCGTTTTCAAGTCTTTAGGGAACAAACTGACACACGCAGACATAAAAAGACCCTGTTTTATCAAAGTATCTACTGTAGATATTTTTACGGCGGCCCCTGACGGTTTGGTATCATAAAATTCTCAAAAACATTTAAGATGTTAGGCTGTATAAAAGTGTTAACTTAAGTAAAAATATAACTATTCCACTTTAATAGAATCTATTCGATTATTGACTTGATGTATTCCGATAAAAAAAAAAAAAAACGCTCTAAAAGCACTCCAGACACACGTAGAACATTAGTGTGAAATTTAAAAATAATTTGCCCAGCCGTGTTTTAGTCTGTAAGGAACGGACTCACAGACACACAGACACAGACATAGAGTGGATATGGTCCTCGCTAATAAAGCCAGAAATGGCTTCTGTCGCCGGTTTCGAATCTATCGACTGGTGTTAATCGTGAATCTGCACTGTAGATTCCCGAACTGACGAAACTCCAGTGCCTGTAGGTATTTAATAATTATTATTGCAATAATTATGTCAGCCACTTTAAGAAACTCGTTTCTTATTGTCGAGCACTTTCACTTGAAGTATAGTCGGTCAATTTAGCTCTTATGACCAGACCATCTTATAATCATTCGATCACTCTGATAGACGTAAAAGGCATCTTCAAAATAAATATTTCAATTCAACAGAATTTCTCACAGTTAGCAGTAACCGAATGTATATGGCTAATGAAGCCAGAGATGGCTTCTCATTCGGGGTTCGAATCTATCGATTGGTGTTAATCGTGACACTCTGCACTGAAGATTCCCGAAAGATGTGTGTAGGTATTTACTAATTATGATGAAAGTGACGTCGACATCCTAGTTGAAAACAACAGTTTGAATAATTCAATAAGACGTAACAATCGTTATCTTGTTTTTCTTTTTGGTCTTTGGATCAAAGTGTAGTGTCTGTTCTTCAGATGCGGCACTTCCATTTCTCGTTCTCTTGCAGTGGAGGAGAAATCCTTCGCGACTGAGGCAATTTTTATTTTTGTAACTTTTCTTCGCATTAAAAAACGACCCTGGTGTCTAACTCTGTCTCGTGGGGAGGCATTGTAAATAGGTACATCATGTTGATTTTGCTCTTCATAACGATAACCCGCCTTATTTTTCCTCACCCTGATGACGATAGAAATTGTGATAATGACCGTGAAAGCTACAAATAGCTGTGCTATAATCGAATCATTATCATTTTTTTCATATTCCTCATAATCATTTTATCATTATCATCTTATCTTTATATTTGATATCGTCTTAAGCATTATCTTCATTGTCCTGGCCATCTTCATCTTTGCTCTTCACTTACCTCGTGCGTTACCTATGTTTCATCGCGGTCTTACTACTCCTCTTTCAGCCTTTTCATTTTTTTTTGTTTTCGCTTTCAATTATTGATTTGCAACATTTTCCCGTCCCCCCCTTCCCCCCCCCCAAAAAAAAAAAAACTTGCAAAATAATCATTCGCTTTCTAATAACTTCACTCGTCAGAAAACTTTAAAATAATAAAACACTTACGCATACATTCGCTATTTACAAGCGGCTACATATCCAGGCGAAAATTAGTGTCTCTCAAAAGCAATAAATATTTTAGATTCAATTTTGAAAAGAAAAAGTAGAAATTTTGTCATAGGCAAACACTAGTTTCTTCCTATAAAAACATATTGCATAACTGTCTTCTTGAGAAATTGATTTGCATGTGGGCAAATAAAAATTCGGAAAACAGAATCGAGTTCACCGAAAACACGATCAGCCGGCCACTGGTGTGTGACCGACTTACGTGTTACACTAAATGTCTCAGAAATTGTCCCATGATGATGTGAAGATGGGTAATTAAGGTTTGGGTTTCAAGAGAAAAAACATACCTGAGATGTTGGATGTGGCTGCGTGACTCCTTCTTCTCCTTGGAAAAACGTCTTGACCTTTGATGCGATTCGGGCTGGAATCTTCGTTTTCCTCAGGGCCGCTTCATTCTTTAATGCAGACATTTATGGCAGACAAAAACACATATAACACAGGTCGCAATTTATGTGAGAATTATATAATTAACAATTTATTTTATAAAATGTATACAATATATATATATTACAATATTAACATGCAATTTACAATTTATAAAATGTATACAATATATATATATTAAAATATTAACATACAATTTACAATTTATAAAATGCATACAATATATATATATATATATATATATATATATATATATATATATATATACACTTGTGCCCGATATTATTCATACCCCTCGGATCTTTGAGATTTCTATAAGAATATTGCTCAAACCAGAAGGTAGACAATATTAAAGGGATTTCAAACAATAAATCAAGCATAAGCATTTAATTTAAACTCCAAAAATAAATAAATTATGCAAGTTTGGATCATTATACAAAGAAAAACAATAATGGCACTAGTTCAAAATTATTCATACCTCTCTTACTAATAGTCAATAGCATGCCCTTTATTCTTAATAACTGCCTGTAACCGTTTTGGATATTTATCAACAAGGTTTTTACAAGCATCAACACTGATTTTTTACCATTCTTCAATGCAGTAGTCTCCAAATCCCTAAATTTCTAGGTTTCCGCTTTTTAACCTCAGTTTTCACTATGTGCCAGAGGTTTTCTATAGGGTTCAGGTCGGGACTCTGGCTAGGCTATTCCAAAACATTAATTTGATTATCCTCAAACCATTTCTTGACTATTTTGGCAGTATGTTTTGGATCATTATCCTGTTGAAGGACCCAGTTTGGTCCTAAATGGAGCTTCTCCGCATCCTGTCTAATGTTTTTCTGGAGTATCTCCAAATATTGCTCCTTCTTCATGGTTCCATCTATCTTGACCAAACTACCTGGACCACTAGCCGAAAAGGAGCCCGAAAACATTAGGCTACCACCACCATGTTTCACCGTGGGTATGGTGTTCTTTTGGTTGTAAGCTTCTCCTTTCTTCCTCCAAACGTAAGAAGCATCCATATGGCCAAACAATTCAATTTTTGTTTCCTCAGTCCACAAAATACTTGAGAAAACGGACTCTGGAGAATTCACATGGGTCCTAGCAAACTTTAGACGTGCTGCAAGGTGTTTTCTGGTGTGCAATGGAGTCCTTCTTGGTCTTCTTCCTTTAAGACCATTTTCATGCAGAGTCCTTTGCAATGTTTGCCTTGATATTTTTATGCCAGAAGACTCCAGATTTTCTAAAATGTCCTTAGTAGTGGTGGTTGGATTTGCATTAACACTTCTTACAATATTCCTGGTGGCTCTAGCAGACAGTTTCCTTTTCCTTCCTCTACCAATCAAGTTGTTTGTTGTGTGGTGGCTCTGGAATTTTTTGATGATGCTCAGTACTGTTGCTGTAGGGACCTCAAATTTCTTGGAAATTGACTTGTAACCTAAACCATCCTTATGTGAATTCACAATTTTAGTCCTAAGATCATTACTAAGCTCTTTTTTCTTCCCCATTCTAATAATTTTTATTCTTTTATTGGTTTTCAGTTGATATCATTTTAATTTCTGAAAAATGCAAAAAACGAAATGAAATTAATCAAAGCTTGTATGAAAGCATTCAAAATAAGAATCAATCAGGAAACAAACAGTCAGAAACTCGATTAATGCTGAAAAAATAAGGGGGTATGATTATTTTTGAACATTGCAGATTTTATAAATAGCTGTATATTTCTTTTATTACAAGTATCCCAAGATTTAAAAATGACGAAAATGATCAGAAGAGGTTTATTAAGAACATGTATCAATATGGACGTAAACAATAAATTCTTACAAAGTTACACCTAATAAACTCAATTTTCAAGGGGGGGGTATGAATAATATCGGGCACAAGTGTATATATATATATTACAATATTAACATACAATTTCCAATTTATAAACTGTATACAATATATATTACAATATTAACATGCAATTTACAATTTATAAAATGTATACAGTATATATATATATTACAATATTAACATACAATTTATAATTTATAAACTGTATACAATATATATATTACAATATTAACATAAAATTTACAATTCATAAAATGCATACAATATATATATATTACAATATTAATATACAATTTATAAAATGTATACAATATATATATTACAATATTAACATACAATTTACAATTTATAAAATGTATACAATATATTGGCCTTCGGGACAAGATCAAAGTGTAGTATCTGTTCTTCAGATGCTGCACTTCTATTTCTTGTTCTCTTTCGGTGGAGGAGAAATCCTTCACGACTGAGACAATTTTTATTTTTGTACCTTTTCTCCACGTTAAAAAACGACCCTGCTGTCTAACTCTGTCCCGTGGGGAGGCATAGTAAATAGGTACAATATTAACATACAATTTACAATTTATAACTGTGGCTCGTCTTTCCTCAAGATCACTCTGGTGACATTCTCGGTGGAATAATCTTCCTTCGTATTCAGGGCGCTCATTCTTTAATGAAGACATTTACGAGAGACACAAAAAAAATGACACGCA
Source organism: Euprymna scolopes (assembly GCF_053919585.1). Taxonomy (NCBI): domain Eukaryota; kingdom Metazoa; phylum Mollusca; class Cephalopoda; order Sepiida; family Sepiolidae; genus Euprymna; species Euprymna scolopes. The sequence continues at coordinate 108,970,490 of NC_136501.1, read as the reverse complement.
ACACAATTGTAATATATAATATATAATCTTAACAATTTATGTTACAAACATATATATTACAATACAATATGCAAATTATAATTACTTGTTTCAATTAAAAGTAGACAATGCACTCTTCAAAAGTAACTAACCTACCTTAACTAGTGTTGAGGGAGAGAGTTCTTCCTCCCTTCATTTACGGAGAGACAGAAATATGCGTTTTCACCTCATGACGGTCCTGATAGAAAGAGATCGATTAAAAAAAGAAAACGAATTATAGTGTTGCATTTTTGTGTATGCCTCCGCCCAATGCCAAATTACCAAGGATGGTTTAACAACCAAGGCACTAAGATATAGTGGCAAACACCAAACACATCGTAAAATATAATAAAATCGAAAAGTCCATGTAAAAGTAGGTTCTGAGAACGTGCACTGGAAAACAGCATACTCTATCCAATCTTACAGCTGACACCAAAACCAATAATCTTTTAAAATAGAGCTGTGGTGTTGTTTTCTCTAGGGCTACATATTTACCGTTGCACCCTGTATATGCTTTCTATTATTTATAAATAATGTTTCCTATAATCATTTCCATACTGGATTACTTAATAGGTAATCCTCCCCTTGCACATGCGTTGCCTCTATGAGTCATTTCAGCATGCAGTGCTAAGAATACCATTTATTTTTTATTTTTTTTTTTTACACAGTGATCACCACTTATCAAGGCCCGGAAGCCACTCAGGGATAAGGGTTATTGCAAGTACATTACGTTAGTGTGGAGATTTGACGAAGTGTTTACTTAAGGGGGCGGTTCATTAGGTATTTGTTAACGTTGGACTTGAAGATATCCAAGTTGTAATCACGTGGGAAGCAGGCAGACGGAACAGAGTTCCACAGGCATGCAGTTCTAAGAAAGAAACTTTGTTCATGGAATCCGCGTTTTGATTTAGGCACAGATATAGAGTGGGGGAAATTTTTCACAGTGGATTCAGCTAGAGGGGTGTTTTTCGTGAAATATTGGCGAGGGGGGATCAGAGATGGGAGTTCAGACGAACACCTGCCATGGAAATAATGATAAAACAAGGATAGGCTCGCAACGTCTCTTCTGTGGGAGACAGGTTGCAGGGTATAGAAAAGGGCAACCCCCACTAAGCCACGAAGTCTATTTTGTACTCTGTTTAAGAATATTCCCCAATCGTAGCCGACAGAACAATAGCATGCTACCTACGCCGTCGGAGAAAAAAGGGGGTTGGATATAAATTGTATAGGTTTCCGAGTTCAACAGAATGATTTCCGAATTTTACATAAAGATTCCCAAGTTCGACAAAATTATTTCTGAGTTCGACACAATACAGTTGAAAAAAGTCGAAGATTACATCGGCATGAACGAACTCTCAGATAAAGTCTAAACAAATCGCAGTTTTTTTAATAAAAGCTTTGGACGCCATTTTTTTATTAACTCTTCTAGAACATTTGAAACACCCAGGACACAACGGACAAAGCCTTGTTTAATAATGGTCGGTCGCGTCTCTTTCAGTATTTTCTGATAAGTCCATAGTATTCGAATGTTTGTCGATTGAAGAAATTCCTTTTTTTTGTCAATCGAATGTCCCATTAATAATTGATTTAAACGATTGAGCGTTAACGAGTTATTTTAATTCGTGTCGATATAACCAGTAAAAAATTAAATTAGTAAAATATCGTGAAATTCTGTGAAAATGTTAGCAAATAAATTATTGCCTATAAAATTAAAAAAAGAACACATTTTACTTGAGTGTTTTGCGATTATAACGGATTCCCTCGCGAGCGATGAATTATTTCGTTTTATATTAAATTAAAGTTTCCTATTTTAAAATGGACAGATTATCGGGGTCAATGAATTTATTAGTAATAGATGAAATATCAGTTTCAACTTCGGTTATTTATTTGATGTTTTTTCTTTTTTTTTTCACATTTTGTTTTAAAAGAACCTGAAATTTAAGAACACCGTTCGTAAATAAATCTATGGACGCCATTTTGTTTAATATTCTGGAAATATCTTCTTTTATGGCATAAATTTCAGAATCAGGTTTCAAATAGCTAAAACGTGCAGACAATGAGAAATCCAGAAATAACGATAAGTGAATTCATTATTTCTTGCCTGACGCCATGGAAATTAAACAGTACTTCATGCATCATTATGCAAATTGCCTGTTAATAATATTTCGTTTTGAAATAATGGTGAATCAGAAGAACAGGCCACTCATCATACGCAGCAAACGACATTTACATAAAAAAATGTTACGTTTACTAAACCGGAGTCCCTGACATATCTAGGAGAAAACAATTTGCACTGAATTTCATTATCTAATATATAAAAGTCTATATGTCTGTTTCCATATTTTCAAACTCATGCTGCTACGAACCTAAAAGTCGCAGAGCGGTGTTCGGAGCCTCAATTGATTTAACTGTTTACGGATCGTTCTTTTATGGGTGTTTAGCCATTTAAAATTGAAAAAAAAAAAACCTTTATACATTTTGTACATTAATCTTAGTTTATTTTTAATTTTTAATTTGTAATCAGTTCATATGTCATGTTGGTAACGTTGATAGTTTTAAATACTACAGTATCGGTTTCAAATCAAGTTGATTGCACCCTAATCCACATTTTTTTTTAAATTTTGAAATCACAACTATATAATAATATAATATAATAATCCCTATCAAAGATGGTTACGTTTCCAACCCGTTTCCCAGACCAACAAGAACAACACGAATATAACGAATGCCACAGCCCACTTGGGAACGCTGATCATGCAGTGATAATGGTCGAAATCACCCTAAACTCTAGAACTAAAACTGAAGAGACATTGCTAAAAACAATAAGATGCTAAAAAATGGCTGACTGGGAAGCCATCAGGGATCTCATCAGATATGTTCCATGGGGAAATATCTTTTCTCTTCCGACTGAACTGTGAACAAATGAGACCACTGAATGGTGTAAAACGGCAATTGAAGCACATGTTCCCACGCGGAAATTTTATAGCAAGCCCCACTCTCCCCAATGGTTTACTTCTACTTATGCAACTGCCATTGCGCAAAATAAGCATGCGTACCGCAGATTTAACAAATATAACTCCAGTTCAAACATACAGAAGTATATAGAAGCTAGAAATAACTCTAAGAAAGGAATAGCGCCAGCTAAGAGAAGATTTACTGAAACAACCAAAACAAGCACAGAAATTAGGAACTCGTGTTCTCTGGAAAATCTTTAACAGTGCAGTAAATAATGGGCAATCAACAATTCCCCCACTAACCAACAATCATGAGGTTGTTTGCTCAGTAATCGAGAAGGCTAACATACTTGCCAGTCGGTTTGCCTCCCACTCCACATTGAACACTGCTAATCACTCCCTCCCTAAATTTCCTTGTCGGATAGACGCCACGCTAGACAATCTAAAAATCACCCCTTCTCATGTGCATGCTATCATAAAAAAACTTGACTTTGAAAGCATGTTGACCTGATCTCATCCCGGCTGTGCTATTAAAAAAAAAATTCCGCTAAAGTAGGTCAAGTTCTCTCCACACTTAACGCCTTAATAAATCTTACTTTCCGGACTGCTTGAAAACTGCTTATGTGGAACCATTTTTAAAGAATTCTGGCAAAAGAACTGACCCATTAAATTATCGCCCTACTAGCCTTCTCCCACCTTTCGCCAAAATATTTGAGTCCATAATTAATCAAGCTCTAGTCCATCAACTTACACAGACAAACTTCTGACCGACCAACAATATGGATTTAGGCAAGCCTGTCCCACAGCAGATATCCTAACTGTAATCTCTTAACGTATATACCATTCACTTGACAAAGCAGAAGAGGGTAGAGCGGTAGCTCTAAGTATACCTAAATCTTTAGACAGGGTATGGCATGAAGGTCTTCTCAGGAAAATTAAATCATACGGTATCACTGGTAGAATACTTACCATGATTAAATCCTCCTTATATAATAGAAAAAAACAGGTTGTCCTTCACAATCGCAACTCTAAACAATATGATATAAATGCGGGAGTGCCTCAGGCGTCCATCCTTTGACCTTTATTATACCTAATATTCATAAATGACCTCCTCGACAAAATTGCCTTGGAGAGGTGTATATATTCTGACGACACCACGCTCCATAACAGGAACAAAAAAAAAACAAAACAAATTAACGCATATCTAAAAAAATGGTGGAAACACTAGAGGTTGACCTCCAATCTGTAGTGGAATAGGGACAAAAATGGATGGTCACATTCAATGCTGACAAAACTAAACTTGCTTCCTTGAATAATTACAAAACACCTCTACCACCAAGAGCAATGGCCAAAGATTCATTATCTGAAAGTACTTCTTTTAAACTCCTCGGCCTAACGTTCCCAGTAAACATGAGTTTGAATAATTACATTCAGAGCATTGCAAGGACCGCTGCGAGGAAGGTAGGCTCTCTCTACCGTGCTAGAAAGCTACTAACGCCCGAAAGTTTCATGTACCTCTATAAGGCGACCATTCGCTCATGTATGGATTATTATTGTCATATTTTGGCTGGTGCATCTACTACTAGTCTCTCGCTCCTGGACAAGATCCAAAAAAGAGTTTCCAACTTGATAGGCCTTGAACTGTTATCTAAGCTTATCTATCTAAAGTTGCATCCCTCTGCCTGTTCTACAAGTATTTTAATGGTGAATGCTCTTACGAACTGCAAGCATTGTGGCCCTACGATGTAAATACCCTCAATATACCCGGCAATCAGCTAAATCCCATCCCTACACAGTAGAGATCTAGTTCTTTCTACTTTTCTTCCCCAGAAAGACTAGACTTAGGAATTCCATTCCGGGTTCCTGCTTCCCCAACTGTACTGACATGCAGAAGTTCAAGTGTAACGTGCACTGATATATTTCTATTCAACTACCTGCATAGTACCCCAATAGCTTATGTCCCTAATAGTAGCTCCTTACACCAAATTGGCAATGTGCCTTGTTTGGGGTGAAAATGTAACAAAAAAATATACGAATTCTGGACAAATAAAAATATCATATTTCAGCGTATTTGACGCACCCTATTAGTATTCAATATATATATATATATATATATATATATATATATATATATATATATATATATATACGAGCAAACAGTCAATAAAACATGTTTAAAAAATCTCTATCTCTATCTCTCTACATATATATATAAATATATATATATATATATATATATATATATATATATATATATGAACAAATGATTAATAAAACATGTTAAAAGACATATTGAAAAAGAGTTAAAAACATATTTAATCTGAAAAGGAGACACATGATAAGTGGATAGTCCTTAATCCCGGAGTTTCGAAGAAATATTTTCCTTCTCATCAGAGGGTAGGAATTAGCAAAATGCGGGATCGGATTTTGCATACAGAAGTATTTGATGAAACAACAAGTAAGTCAAAGAACTTACTTAATAACGAAAAAGTGAAGCAGAGGGAATATGGCGAAGAAAAAGGTGATAACACGTGAATGGCTAGTCTGGTGAAAGATAAATAATCCAAATACGGTAAAATCTAAAAATATTACTTCAAGATAATTGAATTTCCATTTGCACAAATAAAATCCAAGGAAATCCTGTAATTGGAAGACGGTCCAAAATAATCCAAAGGCTTAAATACATGGAATATTTCACAAATATGCACACGGGAAAAGGGGAAAAATCCAATAACATTAATAAAAGAAATATAAGATATGCTTTTCACTCTACTGCCGAGATATAAATATAAATTAGAAAGATCAAGGAAGAAGAAGAAGAAAAATGGTGATAGAATTAAATATAAAATAGAAAAAGACATGTCAAAATTAACCAGGCGGAAATGTTAAAGGGCGCGAAAAAATATATAGGGCGAAATAATATAGGTCAACATAAATGTACAGGTTATTACTAAAGAAAATGTCATCAAGAGTTGTTAAAAGACACTAAATGGAAAATGAATAAATAAATTTATTAATAAAATAGAAATAAATAATACATAAGCAATAAATAAATAAATAAAAAATAAAATATAAATAAAAATAAAAATTATTTAAGTGGAGAGGATGGCCGGTATCTGCAAATTCAGGAAAAAGCAAGAAAGTAAGTAAGTAAATGCATATAGTAAAATACAAGTCTTTTCCTGATCTACATTAATGATCTTCCAAATCACATCCTTACATCATTTGTAGACATTTATGCTGACGACACTACCATTTATGGTAGCACATCTCAGACAGTAAACGACCAAGTTCTCTACAATTCTCTCTCCTCTGATCTTGAGCACGTAGTACAATGGGGAAAGGAGTGGCTGGTTACTTTTAATGCATCTAAAACCAAGCTTCTCACCTTACATCATCAACATTCTAATCCACATTTGTCATCAATTGAAATGAATGGCTCTCGTCTTCTGGAGGCCTCAAGTTTTGACAAGCTTCTGGGCTTGACCATTACTCCTGATCTTAAATGGAACACGTACATGTTGCCAAGGCCGCTGGGAAAATGGTGGGATCTTTCTATCGATCCGGTAAATATCTCACTGCTGATGCTATTCTCTATCTATATAAGAGTCAGGTACGTCCAAGGATGGAGTACTGTTGCCACATCTGGGCAGGAGCTGCTAGAAAGGACTTGTCCTGCCTTGATAGAGTTCAAAATAGACTTCGTAGCCTCGTAGGAGATGTCCTTTTCTCCTCCTTGCAACCTCTATCTCACAGAAGAGTTGTTGCGAATTTGTCTCTGATGTATCGTTATTTTCATGGAAAGTGTTCGACTGAGCTTCAATCTATGGTACCCCCTCACCAAACTTTCACAAGAAACACTCGTCTAGCTGTAAACACTATCAATAATTTCCCCCACTCTTTATTTGTGCCTAAACCTAAACGTAGATTCCATGAACAAAGCTTTTTTCTTAGAACTGCACGCCTGTGGAATTGTCTTCCGTTTTCCTGCTTTCCGGCTGACTACAATATGGTTGTGTTCAAGTCTAAAGTAAATAAGTTCTTGATGAGCCGTTCCATATAAGTTATCAAATTTACCAAATTTTCATTACTAATGATTACTATATTGTCCAATTTCTACTGTACACTCTTAAACCCTTATCCTTGAGTGGCGCCTTGATAGGAATATTTAAAGACTAACACAGAAATTGCAGATAAAAACCGGACAAGCAAATAAGAAATAAAGAATAAATAAAGGTTTAATAAATTATAAAGTATTAAGAAAGTATGTAGAAAAAGCAATAAAGTTAAAGAAAAAATATATATCTATCTAAAAGGGAAAAGTAATAACTATGTAATTTCAAAATTGCCATAATTAAATTTGGACTTATGTTTACAGAAATAGATCAGTTCATTTTTAGAATTTATTATATTGTTACTTTGAGGGGAAGTAATTATAGTTATAGCTTCGGTTGTGCAGAGGCGACATGACTTAGAGCCTAGAATAAAAGGCTTAACTTTTTTATGATGGCCCATTTGATTGAGAATGGGGTATTATTAAAGTTAAGTTGTTTAATTAAAGTGGTTAGAGAAGTTCCTTGGTTATTCTTAGAATTATGGTTGTTAAAAGAAGAACTGTGGTTTGATATTCTTTTCTTAATTACTGTTGAAGTAGCGCCGATATACGTATGCACTTTATTAATAGCTCGAGGTCTGGTATTAATATTAATTTGCTGATTTGTATTAGTTAAATGGTTTGAATTTTGTTCATAGTGATCAACAAATGGTGGGACAATGATTGTATGTGGACTATTTTGGAGGGGATTATGAGTGTTGTTAGTGTTAGAATGGCTGTTAGGAGAAATATTATTATTCTCATTAATATTATGATTATTATTATTATTATCATTATTACTAGTTGTATGATTGTAGATGGAAGGGCTGCTCGAGTTGTGTATTGCATTAGTAACTATACCAGATGGAGGAGGGGAGGAAAATTACTGGAAGACGAAATATTAGTGTCTGTTATGTGAGGATTGCGTGGGAGCTAAGTAATAGTGCAAGAATATATAGCATCTTTATGATGCAATCATTATTGAGTAGGCATGTATGTTTCTTATTACAATTACAGTTAGTTTTCGGATTTATTGGGAAAGGGATTTTTTGGGCTGATTTAATTTTTTTGTTATTAGATGTTAAGATTATTTGTGCTAAATAAGGCATTGTTGAATAAAAATTCCTGATTGAATTTTTATTGAAAATAGAGAACTATATCTGTGTGGGTATTTGAAAGAGTTTTGTACAATGTTGAAGAATTCCTTAGGTATATTAGTTTTGACATTTAGGTTAAATGGAGGATTAAACCAAATATTTTTCTTTCTCCTGATGCGACTGGGTGGGTTAGAGGTATTGCGATTACTATTTTGGTTTGGATTATAAATGTAAACTGGTTCATTGTTATTGATAGCCGCTGATCTTGTTATTTAAACTGGTTTCTTACGTGTGTGTGTTATTACAGATTTAAGGCGGCCTGCTGTTGTATTTAATCTTTTCCTTGTCCTGAATTACATAAGGCATTATTGAAGAAAGTAGCATTTTGATTAATAGTTTTTTTTATAAGCAGAAAGACCAGAAATTCTTCTAGAGACGGATGGTACTATAGATTTTATAATTGAGTTGGGGTGGTTAGAAGATTTATAGACGTATAAAAGCGTAAGATTAGGTTTATGATAGGGGCTATTAGTTTCACTGTTTTATATATATATATATATATATATATGTGTGTGTGTGTGTGTGTTTGTGTATGTATGTGTGTAATTAATTAAATAATAATTATATTTATCTATAAACACTAGTGTTTTATTCTGATGCAATCATCGGTGTAGAGTAGCAATTCCCGCCGGTCATGAGATTCGACCCAGCTAGGAAACAACCTTTCGCTCTGTTTTCCGAATCTCTATATAAGAATTAAGAACTGCTATACTACCCGTGACCTGTTGGGTCAGTATGTCATATTAGCTATGGAATTCATGTATGAGCGTGGCACTTGTGACGTAAAGAAACTAGTTTTTTTTTATGTAACAGAAACATTTCTATGAAAGTATATTAAAATGAAAAATCACCGACGGATCACTCAAACATGAAAAAAAACCTCCCTATTCGTGTAAAGTTACCTATTTTTCCGAATAATCGCTCAAAAATCGAAAATTAAACATGATTTTGCTACGATTCGAACGCCTTATAATGTCATTTAGCAGCAAAAATGCACATGAACCTACCGATAAGAAATATAAGAATGAAAAACCCATATTGGAATCCTTCAACCAAGTAATAATAACTTAAAATCTAAAAAAAAATAATAATAATTAATAAAACCTGAAGCAAAAAATAAAAAATAAATAAAATAAAACAAAGCTAATATTGAAACACATTAGTAAATGTGTCAACAAATTCACCGTTATCACACAACTATTTTGTATCTAGAAATGTAAACAAAAAAAAAAAGAAGGAAGGAAGGAAGGAAAAGGGACCGATAGAGAGTAGTAGTAGTAGTCTTGGCTTTATTACAATTGTTCTCATGTTTGTCAACGTGTAAAAGTTGTTTAGTTGTAAGAAAATAGCGGTAGTATAGTTGTAATAAAGAATAGTTGCAAAACACCCCCACTCTTCACATGTTAAACTCTACTCGGAACTTTTCTACACGGAGTGTCCGATTTTTTCGCAGATATTTACGAAAGTCGTCCACTCTTTTCGCTTGACTAGCCTTAATTTTAACCTTCGCCGCTTTCAGTTTGGCGATGAACCTAACGGCAAATACGTCATGTTTTGTTTTTCACGTTCTGTTCTTTCTTCGTGGTACGGGTTCGAGCCTGCCTGCCTACTACCACTTTTTTTTTTGCTCAACACACACCGGAAAACATTCGGGAAATGTCGGGTACGCAGGCTTGTATGATAATAAAGCATACACCATTTTAGCAAAATTATTGGAGACGACATTAAATACCTTAGAAAAATTGATATGCTGTAAAACGAACAACCTACCGAAACACACGAATACATATGGGGAAATACAAAGAAACTGAAGCATATACGATACTGCAAAAAATACAGGCATATATAAGTGATGACTACTTCAGTATAGTTTGTCCTACCAGATCAGGATATTTGAAGATACTGACATCTTTGGTTAAACTGAACCAGAATTTATTTTTTGTTCCACACCTTTTTCGTTGATTAACCTAAATCATGTTCTGAGAAGCCGCCAAACAAAACTAAATAATCTTTTACAAAATAACAAAATTAGATAAAACAGCCAGAATAAATATTTGAGCGTTTAAAGAACGTGAATAAAAAAAAAAAAAAGAATTCTGACTAGAAAATATCGGGGAAAAATGCGAATGTGTTGTAGAATTTTTTTATTGATGGTGTATGATAATATTAAGCATAACATATTTTTATTAAAATTATATGAATTTTTATATTGGCATTACCACTTATCAAGGTATAACGGTCACTCGAGGATAAATGTAAAACAGTGTATAGTAGTTAATTGGACAATATCGTAATCGTTAATAATGGAGATTCGGTAAATTTGTTAACTTAAGTGGAACAGCTCATCAGAAACTTGTTTACGTTAGACTTGAAGATAACCGTATTGCAGTCAGCTGGAAAGCAGGAAAATGACAAACAGTTCGACAGGCGTGCAGTTCGAAGAAAGAACCTTTGTTCATGGAATCTACGTTTAGTTTTAAGCACAGATAAAGAATAGGAGAAATTATTGATAGTGTTTTCAGATAGACGTGTGTTTCTCTGGAAAGTATGGCGAAGATTGGAGTTCGGACGAGTAGTTGCCATGAAAATAATGATAAACCAGAAGACTTCCAAGACCTCTTCTGTGATTCAACAATACATAACTCTAGAAGGGTTGATATGCTGTAAAATGAACAACATAAAGAAATTTCAAAAATACATATGTTGAGATATAATTAAGTTGAACCAGAAAACTGGGGGAAAAATTATATTCGGAGTTAAATACGCTAATAAAGGTTTCAATGCCGTAAAATTAATTACCATTAAAAACCAAACCCAATCTCACCTAGCTTTACAACCTACAACGATAATGATGAATAAAAAGCAAATCAATAATGCGTGTATACACATCCGTTTTTAACTTTAAATTCATATGTTGCATGGAAAGATTACATACAGCGCCATGTGCATCAATTGCAATTGTTCGTGGAATTACTTTAATATTACACTTCTTGGCCTTTTGGTCAAGATCAAAGTGTAGTATCTGTTCCGGCAGATACTGCAAGCAAAGACCATATGTGGGGGCAACTCCACATATAAGACCTTGGTCAATGTAGGGGCAACCCTTCATACCAATTGTCACTATCCAGCTCCCCTACTCCCCGGGGAGTTGGTCCCCATTTTCCCTTCACACCTCACTTTAAAAATCGGCCTTGTGCCTAATTTGCTCAGTGGGGGAGCAAATAAATACCATCTGTTCCGGCAGATACTGCACGTAAGATAATTTGTACCAGTCAATGGAGGGGAAACTCTCTATACTGGGACAATTATTATTTTTGGTAACCAGAGTGCCCCCTTTTTGCCTACTTTTAGGGGAGCTGGTTTTTACCTCACATTAAAAACGGCCTTGTGCCTAATTTGCTCAGTGGGGGAGCAAATAAATACCATCTGTTCTTCAGATGCTGCAAGCTATGACTAGCTATGACTAGCAAAGACCAGATGTGGGGGCAACCCCACATGCCTGACCATTAACCAGCTCCCATTTCCCACCTCTCGGGAGCTGGTCCCCTTTTTCCCTTCCCCCTCCCTTCACTCCTCACATAAAAAATTGGCCTTGTGCCTAATTTGCTCGGTGGGGGAGCAAATAAATACCATCTGTTCTTCAGATGCTGCACTTCAATTTCTTGTTCTCTGTCGGTGGAGGAGAAATCCTTCACGACTGAGACAATTTTTATTTTTGTACCTTTTCTCCACGTTAAAAAACGACCCTGGTGTCTAACTCTGTCCCGTGGGGGGCATAGTAAATAGGTACTTTAATATTACACTCTCAATCTATTGCCAAGATCGCTGGAAACATAGTTGGATCACTCTATCGCTATCTGTATATGAGGCAAGTACACCCTAAAATGGCGTACCGTTATCAAATCTGGGCAGAAACTGCTCAACACGCCCTATTCAGTCATGATAAAGTTCTAAAATCAGCCTCGAAACCTAGTGGATGATGCTCTTTTCTCTTCCTTGCAGCATCTTTCCTATATAAGAGACGTCTGAGCTTGTCTCTACCCTAATCTTATTTTTATTTCAATTACTCGAATTAACATCAATCTATGCCCCCTTTCAAACTTTAACAAAACACTTGACTAGCTACAACATCTATATACGATTTCCCGCAACCTTTATCTGGGCCTAAATATAAACGATGATTCTATGAACAAAGGTTCTTTTCCCCAAACTGCCTGCCTTACGGGCATTTTTCGCTGTAATGCTTCCTGATTGAATATAAGATGGTACGATTCAAATCCAATGTAAACAAGTTCATGTTTATCCATCTCTATTAATAATCAAATTATACGCAATTTACCCCATTATCCATTACTAAACTACCATCTTCTATTCATTAAGACTTATGCTCAAGTGACCTTCCGGCCTTGATAAGTGGTGACTTCAAAGTGGAATTTTTAAAATTCGGATAACATTATGGTTACTACTGTTATCGTCGTCCTACGATAAAAATCTGTCCGTAAACAGAAAATGTTCGTAAACCTTCGCAAACAAACGACAGTCTGTAAGAGATGTCAGCCACAAGACACTTTGTAAATGGTCGCAAACAAAAGAAACCCTGAAAACGGTCGCAAAATAAAAACAGCCCTTAAACGGTCGCAAACTCAAGACTGTCCGTAAATTCTTACCCATCCTATGCTGTTGCAAAAAAACATTCCCCGCTTCTTAAGTTGTCTATAAACTAACAATACATATATTGAGGTCTATGTCCAATCATTTTTTTCTTAGTTCCGGCCACAGCTTAATTGCCAATCCTATTTTAGACGCTTTTCTTCTTACCTCACTTCCTATACCTTCTCATGTGTGTTCTTCTTTCTTTCATATTTTAATAGTTTTTTTTTTTTGCATGGATGTTTATTGTATCACAATCGTAGAGAGCTCAAGCTCTTCACCGTCTGTTCAAAACTCGATGTTACGTTTTGACGTTTATTAAACAGAACAAAAAAAAGTCACACAAAAAATAGTAGGATAAATTAGTTCATTAGAACCATTATTGAAATAAAACAACAGACTGATTAAGTAACAGGTAGATACTTTAAAACAGGGCAACGACGTCACTCATCGAGAAGTTCGTGTTAAATATCGTCTTTGCTTGTAATGTCCCTATGAAGAGATTATAAACGGGTGTTTATACATAGTTTTTTATCGCCTTGTCTTATGCCATTGTTTATCACTGTCGCCTGTCTTAGATGACTATAAGGCGTTTCGTTTTTCTGTTGAAAAATTTGTGAGCCCTCTTCCTAAAAAATAACGAAAGTAAAATGCGCCGTCAGAGGAGGACCTTCTCTCTGTTTCAGTATGTATTTCTCCTCATACCACAACTCATTTTTTGCAACGCCCTCTTTGTAATACAGGTCTGAATAATGAGAAAATCTGAATTTTTTTTAACAGAACACTTTAAAATAACTTTTTTAGATTACATTTTTAAAAACTTCTTTCAGAATAGAAACTCTTTAAAATTTCATAAGGAACGTATTTCATATAAGTTTCATGAACAAATATTCAGTACATAACGAGAAAAATAGAGATTAATAGAGGTCATCCTCCTCCAAAGCCCAAACCTATTCTCCAGTATATCATTGATTCAATACCAAAACAATATTAGTATTTAATTGTTAATATCAACTCATATCCGTTAAGCTGTAGTTATTTTTCCATTGTTTTTTAGTTGAGTAACCTATCAACAAGGAAGAGCCAGCAATTCTTCTTGCCTGGTATACTTTCACATGATAAAAGCTTTGACCAAGCTCCATTATAATAATTATTACAGTTAAATGTCCAATCATTTTTTTCTTAGTTCCGGCCACAGCTTAATTGCCAATCCTATTTTAGACGCTTTTCTTCTTACCTTACTTCCTATACCTTCTCATGAGTTTTCTTCTTTCTTTCATATTTTAATAGTTTTTTGCATGGATGTTTATAGTATCACAATTGTAGAGAACTGAAGCTCTTTACCGTCTGTTCAAAACTCGATGTTACATTTTGACGTTTATTAAACAGAACAAAAAAAAAGTCACACAAAAAATAGTAGGATAAATTAGTTCATTAGAACCATTACTGAAATAAATCAACAGACTGATTAAGTAACAGGTAGATACTTTAAAACAGGGCAACGACGTCACTCATCGAGAAGTTCGTGTTAAATATCGTCTTTGCTTGTAATGTCCCTATGAAGAGATTATAAACGGGTGTTTATACATATTTTTTTAACGCCTTGTCTTATGCCGTTGTTTATCACTGTCGTCTGTCTTAGATGACTATAAGGCGTTTCGTTTTTCTGTTGAAAAATTTCTGAGCCCTCTTCCTAAAAAATAACATATTGCCACGAGAGTGAAATGCGCCGCCAGAGGAGGACCTTGTACTTTAATGTAGTAAAAAGAAAATGGTGTTAGTTTGCGTCTGTATTTGTAAATACTATAGCTTAAACGAACGGTAACACGCTTTAATTTTTGCAAGAGATAAATTCGCTGCTACGCCTTCATGCAAAATGAAGAAACGGGGAATTTCAATTAGTAGTTTCAATTAAAAAAATAAACGCTACATCCATAAGCGCATCTTAAAGCGCTTTTAGGGAGACGCATTTTTAAACTTGGGTTCGGAACTGGAGTGCAACATTATTTTATAAATTGATTATGAATATCAGCAAATTAAAATAGGAAATAACAAGCAGAAAGAGAGTGGTTATAGCTAGAATATATAATACTATAGAATCATTCGGCGTCAAGGAACCTATATTGTGAAGAAGTGGGATTTTGCTGCTAGTTGACTTAGACGGCAGCATTTTGTTTTGAGAGTAAATCTAGACACAGTTGATCTTTCCCACGTATTTTCCTAATTTTCTGTTCTAATTAAAATCAGGATTCTTGCCAGCGGTCCTACGAAATTTGAAATTCTGATCTGTTTAATTCGGTTCTAATAACTTGACTGCTATGCCCTCGCGACTTTATTCTTTTTTTTATAACGTATTTTTAAAGCCAAATAAATGCATATCAAACTACCCTTCCCGTGTTCCTTACAGATTATCACAAATAACCCCGAGCCCAGATCCGCAATCACACGAACTTCGAACAACGCATGACATTACTAACCTGCAAAAAACTGCCAAACTTTATTAGATTTTCAAAAACTTCTAGACTTTCCTTGCTTGTCAAACAAAAAAAAATGTCAGTCGAATCGTAAATCTCCATTATACGACAACGATTAGAAAAAAAAGTTTGATTCAAATCACATTTAAATGTTCCAATTCGCGACGCTTTCAATTTTCAAAGTTCGACTAGAATCGTTTAATATTGCAATGCCCCCATGCTTTTTAATTAAATAAATCCTATTTTCCTCTCGGTCGAATCGGAAAGTTCCTCTATTCAGTTTATAAAAAGGCAATCGGGAACAACACGATTTCTTGGAATGCTTGTAAGCATCGTCGACACAAAAAGTGCAATGGAATTACAATCGAATAGAAAAATTACGAATAGTGGGACAGACTGCTGAAACAATCTTTCACTTGGTACGTGTATCACTAAGTGAAAGATTCTTATGGAATATTGAGATAACCTGCCCCACTAAAATGAAATCCACCAAAATGCCTTTGTTTTTTTTTTTTGTTTTTTTGTTTTTGTTTTGTTTTTGTTTTTTTGTAGTTTTTTTTTTTTCTTTTTTTCTTTTTTGTAAACAAGTTAGCCATTTAAGTCTTTTGTTAATAGTTTGGAGAAAAAAAGAATAGATTACTTTGCAAACTCTTCGAAATTTTAAAGGAAGCATTTAAAGCTGTTGAATATGAAGTATTTTGCGATTTGGGAATACTTAACGAATCCTCATGTATTAAAAAATTGACGACATTCTAAATTCCGACCTGGACGATTCGTTTCCAAGAACCTGACTGTCATGCCCTACCGACTTCAGCCATTTTTATAACGTGGTGTTGAAGGCAGAGAATTATTGATATACAAATCAATGCATATTAAACTACATCAACTTTATTTTACTATCGTTTTTGTTTTTTCTCTTCTTTATTCCTATATGAAAAAAGATGAAGACCAAGGTTTATACATAGAGAAAAATATAGAAAACATGAAAAGTTCACAGTAAAGGCATAAGAAATAGAAAAAAAAAATGGCAGAGAGTGAATCATTTAAAATAGAAAACAGAACAAAAGCAAAATGCTAAAAAAGAAGAAAAATCGTTTTACTTTCAAAATGGATGCTGCCCAATAATGATGGTTCTGCATCATTTCTGTCAGCATCCTCGACCGACATGACACGTGATCCAATCTGATTGTCCACGAGATGCTCGCTCCTGACCTTGCGCAATTTGGCTGTCAGGCTAGAATCATTGTCTTCATCAGCTATGTCCTTTGAAATTGTCAGTGTGAGATTCGATGCACGCGCCTGGATTACATTGTATTATTCATCTTCACCACAAACAGCGTATATTGAAACTTGGCCGTAAGCAACTAGCATGTGTGAAGACATATACCGTGAGATTATATGAGAGGATGACCTAAATGTGTGTTCACATTACATTAAATCTTCTGCATGTTTGTGCAGTGAGAAAAACAGGAACTAGCGAGAAAATGATAAAGTCTAGCACATCGGGGAAAACAGTTTAGAGCAGTAGGCTTCTCGGTATCAGGCTAACTCAACAATGAAGGGGTGGGTTTTTCCTGCTTGTCGTCTTTGTTGGGATAAGTTAAATCAAGGGTGACACAAGTGTAGCATTATATTAGAGTGTCGGGACAACGCCAAAAAATGCTGAACGACTATCTTTATTATTATTATTATTATTATTATTATTATTATTATTATTGTTAAAGGTTATGTAGAAAACATATTCAGAGAATGTGGTTTTAATAGAAATGGAATGTTATAAAACAAAATCTGTCAGTTAGGAATTTTAGCAGACTTTTTTCTGTTTGTTTTGTTTTTTTTTTGTTTTTTTTAATTAAAAAAATATAGACTCTTTAATTCTTTGGTCACGTGGGTGCTGACGTTATGAGATAAACGCGTTTTGATTTACATGTAGGTTTTAGTGTAGAAGCGACGACAGTCGATGGTGGGAGCTTGCTATCAGAAGAGTCGAAAAAACTTGCCTTCACGTCGTAGAGCCGGGGGACGTAAGAGCGTGAAATAAACGTTTGTACATAAAAGAAATAGTTCGCGTTTTGATGTATTCTCAAAACGGAAGGTAGAAACAAAAAATGTGGCAGGATGTTAGAAAACATAAAAGTTAAAGAGAGAGAGAGAGAGAGAGAGGGAC
The DNA here is from genome assembly GCF_053919585.1 of Euprymna scolopes. Taxonomy (NCBI): domain Eukaryota; kingdom Metazoa; phylum Mollusca; class Cephalopoda; order Sepiida; family Sepiolidae; genus Euprymna; species Euprymna scolopes. The sequence goes on along the minus strand of NC_136501.1, from coordinate 108,952,977 downwards.
AGAGAGAGGGAGAGAAACGTCCAAAATGAAAAATATATTTGTTTCCATTTGTTGATATCATTAATTGCCTTGGGTGAAATGCTTTTTTAACTTGTATCTTATTTTAAAAAAAAAATATCTTTTAAAACTGTCCTCTCTAATTCAGTTTCTATTTCTCCTCACACAACACATTATTTCTGCAACCCCCTCTTTTTATTATTACAGGTCTGAATATTCTCTCTGATTCAGTATGTATTTCTCCTCATACCACAACTCATTTTTTGCAACGCCCTCTTTGTAATACAGGTCTGAATAATGAGAAAATCTGAATTTTTTTTAACAGAAAACTTTAAAATAACTTTTTTAGATTACATTTTTAAAAA
>NC_136501.1:108927615-108945115 GCF_053919585.1 Euprymna scolopes | reverse complement strand
ATTGTCAATCTTGAAACCAGCGAATAGAAACCGCGGTGATTAAGAGAAAAATCACGGCACCGTATAAAACATTCCCAGCTATGTATAAAGACATTTTGTTTATTGATTATCGATTATTGAAAACGTTAAAAAACATGTTTAATATATGGAATAGTTAATAAGCATGTACACAAAGTAGTAAACTTAGAACACGTCATTAATAAATAAGTAGGTCCGTTAATAAATAAGTTGGACCGAATTGTCGTTACCAATTATACGACATCTTGGCTAATACACAAACTAATAGAATTAGTGAGCTTGGTTTTGTTTTGTTTAACGGAATTTCAACCTCTAATGGTTATTTTTATTAAAAAATGGTTTAATTGTTTTTTTTGTACTGCATTTTTACCTTAGACAAGGCACAGTGCCACTTTGATGTAAGGGGTCTACTATCTGAGACATAATTGCAGAGATACTATGTAGGGAGTTTAGCAGCAAGATGCCTGTTTACATTACACTTGAACTCCTGCACGACACTATATATCGGAAGCAGGAACATGGAAAGGAATTCCAAAGATCAACAGTTCTGGTGAAGAAACTGTTAGAGTAGAAGTTTTTTCTGGCATATGGGCATCTCTAATATATAGGGGTGGAATTTTGCTGCTTGTAGGGTTTGTCGGATTTTTTTTACATCGAAGGGGTGCAAGAGCTTGTAAAATTAGCAGGGGACAAAACATTTTTTTTTTTAATTTTGAAAAGTTTGTTTTCCGAAGTAAACTTTTTTTGCAATTTTTGTAAAGTTCTTTTCGGAAGGAATATTTTTTATAAAGTTTATTTTAAAAACCAACATATTTTCAATATTTTGAAAAGATGTTTCCAAAGTAAATTGTTTTCAATTTGTTGAAAAGTTTTTTAGTCAAAAGTAAAATATCTGAAATTTCTTGGAAATTTATTTTCAAAGGTCAAATATATTCAATTTTTAAAAAAAAGTTTTTGTCCCTAGTTATTATATTTGCAATTCTTTGAAATCTGTTTGGTTTAAAAGTAAAAAATTCTGAAATATCTTGAATAATTTTTCCAAACTAAAATGTTTTCCTGTTTTAGAAAGGTGTTTTTTGAAAAGTACAATATCGGTATTTTCTTGAAAAACTTGTCTTTAAATGTAAACTATTTTGCATTTTTTTTTTTTGGAAAGCTTGCATTTAAAGGTGAACAACTCCAAAGAACATCAAAACCATATTGCAAGTTACTATTTACTAAACTAATACGTTACGTACTGTCTGCCAGCACAGATCTCCGTTAATTATTCATGGACACTACAAGATTAAAAGCAAATCCGACGCCGAAATATGGAAGTTCCTATCTCCGCAAGATTTCCTACCCTAATATTTTCTTTTCACTCACAGCTTTTGCATTTTGAATTATATCACATCTTACTGATTCCTATGAACCTAGAGAAAATTTAATGCAAATAGGAATTATTATTCCCCTATTCTCTTTCGAGGTGAGCTCTCTTTAAATATGGGCGTGATCACGGTAACCTTTAACACATCATATATATGTTTTAGGTGCATTAAGATTTAATAATAATAATATGAATACTTTGATAATAAGAGTAACTGTTATATTAATATTATTATTATTATTATTATTATTATTATTATAATCATCATCAGCACCATAATTATTATTTTTATTATTAATATGATTATTTATTTATTATTGCTATTATTATTACCATTATTATTACCATTATTATTATTATTATTATCATCATCAGCATCATAATTATTATTTTTATTATTAATAATATTATTTATTTATTTTTGCTATTATTAGTACCATTATTATTACCATTATTATTATTATTATTATTATTATTATTATTATTATTATTATTATTATTATTATTATTATTATTATTATTATTATTATTTATTTTTTTTTTTAATTCAATTTTCACCCCAAACAAGGCACAATTCCACTTTGAAGCAGGGGGCTACTATTAGGGAATTAATTAGCGGGGTCATTATGAAGGGAGAAGAGTAGAAAGATGTTTGCTAACATTACACTTGAACTTCTGCATATCATTGCAGTTGGGAAAGCAGAATCTCGGAAGGGAGTTCCAAAGACCCGCAGTTCTGGGGAAGAAACTATTGGAGTAAAAGGCTTTCTTGCACCTAGGGATGTCTACTGTAAAGGGTTGAGACTTAGTAGCTTGTCGGGTTTGTTGGGGGTAGTTACGTCGGGGAGGTACAAGTGTTTGCAGTTCATCAGAGCATTCACCATTAAAGTATTGGTAGAACAGGCAGAGGGATGCAACCTCGTCGATGGGACAGAGGTTGAAGCCTAGATGACAGTTCAGGACCTATCAGGTTGGCGACTCTTTTTTGAACCCTGTCCAGGAGCGAAAGACAAGCAGCAGTTGCACCAGCCCAGATGTGACAACAGTACTCCATACATGGGCGAATGGTTGCCTTATAGAGGTATAAGATACTGGCAGGCGTAAGTAGTTTTCTAGCACGGTAGAGGGAGCCAACCTTCCTTGCAGCAGCCTTGGCAATGCTCTCAATGTATCTATTCCAGTTCATATTCCCTGTAAACGTTAGGCCGAGGAGTTTAAAACAACTACTTTCAGGCAATGTGTTCTTGGCCATTGCTATTGGTGGCGAAGAAGGTTTCTTGTAGTTATTGAAGGAAACAAGCTTAGTCTCAGCAGCATTGAATGTGACCAACCATTTTTGTCCCCATTCCACTACGGATTGGAGGTCATCCTCTAGTGTTTCTGCCATTTCCTTGGATATGTGTTCATTTGTTTTCCCCTCATATCTGTTATAGAGAGTGGTGTCATCGTCAAATATACCCATCTCCGAAACAATATTATCAGGGAGGTCGTTTATGAATATCAGGAATAATAGAGGTTCAAGGATAGACCCCTGAGGTACTCCCGCATTTATGTCATATTGTTTGGATGTATGTCCGTCGAGGACAACTTTGATTTTTCTATTACTTAAGAAGGATTTAATTACATTATGAATTCTTCCAGTGATTCCATATGATCTAATTTTCCTTAGAAGACCATCGTGCCATACCCTGTCAAAAGCCTTAGATATATCGAGGGCCACCGCTCTACCCTCCCCTGTTTAATCCAATGAACGGTATATACGTTCAGAAACTACAGTTAAGATATCTGCTGTTGAACGGGCTTGCCTGAATCCATATTGTTTTTCAGTCAGGAGTTTAGCAGCTGTTATGTGCTGGACTAGGGCTTGATTAACTAAGGACTCAAATATTTTGGCGAAAAGCAGGAGGAGGCTATTGGGGCGATAATTTAGTGGGTCAGTTCTTTCACCAGAATTCTTGAAGACTGGTACCACAGAGGCGGTTTTCCAGCAGTCGGGAAAACAAGATTCGTTAAGGCATTTATTGTAAAGTTCGGACAGAACTGGAGCAACCTCGGAAGAGCATTTTTTAATAGCACAGCCGGGATGAGATCTAGTCCACATGCTCTTGAGGTGTCTAGGTTTTTTTATAATAGCATGTACCTGAGAAGGGGTGATTTTCAAATCGTCAAGTGTGGTGTCTGTTCGCAGAGGAAAATCAGGGAGTGAGTGGTGTACCGAGTTCAGTGTGGAGTTTGAGGCAAACCGACTGGCAAGCAGATTAGCCTTGTCAGTTGCCGTGCAAGCAACCTCATGATTGTTTGTTAGTGGGGGAATAATTGAGTGTCCATTATTAACTCCGCTGTTGTAGATTTTTCAAAAATCCCGGGTTCCTAATTTCTGTGCTTCGAATCGCTTTCTAATGGTTTCATAGTAATCTGTCTTAGCTGTGTCTATCACTCTCTTACAATTATTTCTAGCTTCTATAAACTTCTGTTTATTTGAGCTGGACTTATGTCGGTTGAATCTGCGGAACGCATGCTGCCTTTGGCAAATGGCAGCTTCACAAGCAGAAGTAAACCATTGGGGAGAGTGAGGTTTGCTATAGTATTTCCGTGCGGGAACATGTGCTTCAATAGCAGTTTTGAACCATTCAGTTGTCTCATTTGCACACTGTTCCACTGGAAGAGTAAAGATATTTTGCCATGGGGCATCTCTGATGAGCTCCCTGATGGCTTCCCAATCAACCTTTTTGTAATATCTCGTTGTTTTGAGCCGTGGGTCTTCAGTCTTAGGGTGAGAATTTAGGCTGATTTCTACCATTATCACAGCGTGATCAGCATTCCCGAGTGGGCTGTGGGCATTTGTTGTACAGTCATTGGGAACCGTTGTCAGAAAGAGATCTAGAAGTGAGGCATGCTGATCGTGCTGGTCTGGGAAACGTGTCGGAAATGTAACCAACTGAGATAGGGAATGAGATATAGAGAAGTTATGAGTTGCGCTACCAGCTAGGTCTGTGTGATTTGAGAATCCTAGCCAGTTACTGTGTATTATTATCATCATCATCATAATTATTATTTTTATTATCAATATTATTATTTATTTATTATTGCTATTACTATTATTATTATCATTCAAGCTGTTTCTGGGCTTGATAAGTGGTGATGCCTATGTAAAAAAAAATCAGTATTTTCATCTTCCTCGACCCTCCTAAATTATTTATGTGGCAGCATTTTATTATTATTATTATTATTATTATTATTATTATTATTATTATTATTATTATTATTAGCAGGCATTAGGAAGACAGTTGTTCAAAGAAGTGGTTCTAGGTGAGGAAGTTGCTGCATACTGCCGGATTCAATAGCGCAGCTTGCAGCAAGGTCTAGTGGATAAGCCCAGAGCGAGTACCGCAAAAGACACGATCGCGTGGGACTCAGGATATATTTGGAGGTCTGTAAGAAGGTTGGGTTGAAGTGTGCTGGAAAGTTATTTGAGGAGGTTCCTGAAAATTTAGTCGTCACTGACAAGGTCTCAAAAAACTGGTAGATTGTAGACTTTTCAGTGCCCTGGGACAGGAATGTGAGAGAGAAGGAGAACGAGAAGTGGCGCAATTATGATCCATTGGCCTTGGATATAAGGCATACCCACGTTGTAAAAACACAAATAATTTCGATCGTAATAGGTACGCTAGGAGTAGTATGAAGTTGTCTGGGAAGACAATTGAAAACACTACGAATCCCCGATGTTTTAGGCGGCTTTCAGACTTCTGCAAATGTAGGTTCCACCAACATCCTTAGGAAAACCCTTGATCTTTGGAGTTCCTGGTTTGAAGCTGGGATCGAGAGAAATCCTTTGGAAATGAATTCCATCCCTTTCCAGGAAGATGTTGATAAGAGAAATCAGAATTATTATCATCTAAATATTAAAAGGATAGCGTGTGTGTTATTTTTTGTGTCACGCCTACGTCCGAATGACTTCCATTTCTTGAAATAAATGATTTTTCCAAGAAGTCTTCATAAGTTTTGGTCTCGGTTTGGATTTTAGTTGGAGGAACTAAGGTGTATAGATATATTTATAAGTTTCGGTTCCGATTCAAACTGGAATGGTGTTTTTTGAAAAGTACAATATCGGTCATTTCTTGAAAACTTCTTTTTAAAAGTAAAATATTTTTCATTTTTTTTTTTTTAAAGTTTGCATTTAAAAGTAAAAAAAAAAACCTCCAAAGAACATCACTGGAATCTCGCTCGAAGAAATATTGCAAATAACTATTTACTAACCTAATACGTCATGTAATGCCTGCCATAGTAATGTCTGAAATAATGCATAGGTAGAGCTATGTAGTAAGTTATAAAAAATATATATGGCAATTAAACTACACAGAATATTGCGCCTTTCCTACACGCCAGGTTTATGCATAAGCTTTACAAATTCTAGCGTGGATGAAACGCAGACTATTCTGTGTAGCTTAAGTGCCCTATATGTTTTTATAATTTACTAGATAGCTCTATCAATGTACTGAACACTGTTGAAGTAAATACTTAAAGTTTATGCATAAAATAATACTTTCGTATTTAATTCATGTGATCTATGTGATTAAATGTAGTAGTCATATACATATATATATATATTTATATATATATATATATATATTCGCAAGTTTAAGTTTCGCTTCAGGCTGATGCACTTAAGTCATATGGATATATATTTTTCTTATTTTTGTATCGCAACTTTATACTATATAAACACCGATTGAACGTTAATTCTATAATAATATATACGAAATATGCAATAAGTAAAATATCTAAGTGTATTTTAATTCAAGCGTACTTTACGATCAGGCTACGTCGGCGTCCCTGCCAGCTTTGATAAATAAATATTAAGAATGGTGAAAATCTATCTATATGCGCCCAATCCATTTTTTACGTATTTGTCCAAGTGAAAACAAATCTCCCTGGTTTCCAGTACTAACCACCTCTTTCAATTAACTTTGTAAATTAGTTTGCGTTATCGCAATTGCCGTTTACTAATCATTTTTGATTCATAGCGACCATAGGTCCTCATTTGGATTCGGGGGGTAATAAGTCTCTCCTATGTCCCAATGATCTCAGCACTCATTTAGTTAAGGCGTCGATAATGCTTTCTTATTTATAGTACTCACAAAACTTCAACCAGAACTAGCGGCCATACTTATAAAACTGTTTAAACATTGTCTTAAGGAGACTTGCTTCCCATCACCCTCGAACATCTCATTAGTATGCCATGTATTTAAGAATTCTGGTGATCGCTCATCCCCCTCTCAATAAGTCTCCTGCGCGTCATGAGTAAGTTGCTGGAATAAATAAAAATGTGTTAAACAGAAGTATTCAACCATCTCAGCAAAAATGACCTTCTTAGTGACACAAAATATAGGTTCCGTTCTGCTTAATCTACAGAAGATGTGCTCACATTTATATATCATAGGATTAGTGAATCTCTCTACGGAGGCAGCCTTTCTAGGGCAATTGTACTTGACATATCTAAAGCCTTTGATAGGGTATGACATAAAGGTTTTCTTCACAAGATCTCTACCTATGGTATAGCTGGAAATGTATTCTCAATTATTAAATCCTTTCTTTCTGACAGGGTCATAAGAGTAGTAGTTGATGAGCAAAAATCAGAAGCTCAAATTATTAATGCTGGAGTCCATCCGGGGTCCAGCCTGGGCCCAAATCTTTTCCTGATCTACATTAATGATCTTCCAAATCACATCCTTACATCATTTGTAGACATTTATGCTAAGGATACTACCATATATGGAAGCACATCTAATTCAGTAAACGACAAAGTTCTCTCCAATTCTCTCTCCTCTGATCTTGAGCACGTGGTACAATGGGGGAAAGGAGTTGTTGATTACTTTTAATGCATCTAAAACCAAGCTTCTCTCTTTACATCATCAACGTTCTGATCCTTATCTGGCATCAGTTGAAATGAATGGCTCTTGTCTTGAGGGGACCTCATGTTTGGACAAGATTCTGGGCTTGACCTTTACTCCTGATCTTAAATTGAACAGGTACTTCAAATATGTTGCCAAGGCTGCTGGAAAAATGGTGGGATCCTTCTATCAATCCAGTAGATATCTCAGTGCTGATGCAATTCTCTATTTATATAAGAGCCAGGTACGTCCAAAGATGGAATACTGTTGCCACATCTGGGCAGGAGCTGCTAGAAAGGACTTGTCCTGCTTTGATAGAGTTCAAATAGACTTCGTACTCTCGTAGGAGATGTCCTTTTCTCTTCCCTGCAACCTCTTTCTCACAGAAGAGATGTTGCGAGTTTGTCTCTGCTGTATCGTTATTTTCATGGAAAGTGTTCGACTAAGCTTCAGTCTATGGTCCCCCTCGCCAAACTTTCACAAGAAACACTAGACTAGCTGAAAACACTATCAATAATTCCCCTCCCCCACTTGTTATCTGTGCCGAAACCTAAACAAAGCTTCTTTCTTAGAACTGCACGCCTGGGGAATCGTCTTCCGTTTTCCTACTTTCCAGCTGACTACAATATGGTTGTGTTCAAGTCTAACGTAAATAAGTTCTTGATGAGCCGTTCCACTTGTTAACAAATTTACTGAATTTCCATTACTAACGATTAATATATTGTCCAATTTTTACTGTACACTCTTAACTCTTATCCTCAAGCTGTTTCTGGCCTTGATAATGTGGTGATGCCTATGTAAAAAAAAATCAGTATTTTCATCTTTCTCGACCCTCCTAACTTATTTATGTGGCAGCAGTTTATTATTATTATTATTATTATTATTATTATTATTATTATTATTATTATTATTATCGTTATTGTTATTATCATTATTATTATTATTCCATAAACTTCAGAGGGTTGTGATGTTTTACACCGTTTTCCCCCCTCAAGATTGGGCTCATACATCAAAGCTAGTGGAGATAGTCATAGAGTCAATTAAATGGAAAAGGCCTGGCTAGGATGTTTGCTATGCCAAGCAGCATTGACTTTTTGAGTATGGTGATGTTGTATCTGATTCCCAAGGAGTTCAGCTTGTTCATACATCATCAAAAATTTCTGATTATTAGCAGGATTGAAGTTTTCTTATTTAGCAATCTAGCAATCTCCACCCTCAATTTCTGGACACTTCCTTATTTGCTCATTCTTCTTGCCTGTTATGTTGTTGTCGTTTGGGAAATCCACATCATTAATTTTGCATTCATTTCTTTTTTTGGTTCACAACTACAATATCCGATTTTTTCTTAATTATCTCTCGGTCACACTGAATCATGAAATCAAAGAGAATCTTCATTTTCCACTACGTCCTCTGGGTTATGTTAGTACCATTTGTCCGTCACTCGGATTCCCAACTTTTAGCACCAACTTCAGTGCAGATTTGTACAAACGTTGTCATGGCGACGTCTGTATTATTTTTGCACAAGTATAGAACGCGCACTAACAATGTGTGACACTGGTTCAATATATATGCCACATAACTTGCTCTTATAAAAGTCTTTCCCATGTTTTTATTTATTGCGTTTGTATTTAGTTCCTGTTCCTGAGCAGAAAATATGAGATGTTCTGTTTCTCTTTTCAAGTTACCTTTTTATATAATTTTTTTTTACATGGAAGTCACCACTTATTAAGGCCCAGAATCCACTCAAAGATAAGGGTTATTTTGTGTACAGTAATCAATAGGATAGTGTTGCAGTATTCATTAGTACTGGAGATTTGATACAGTGTCATTACTAAAGGGGGCGGTTCATCAGGAAATTGTTTACGTTGGACTTGAAGATATTCATGCTGAAGCCAGAAGGGAAACAGGCAAACAGTAGAGAGTTCAACAGGTGTGCTGTTCTAAGAAAGAATCCTTGTTCATGGAATCTACGTTTTGATTTAGGCACAGATAAATAGTGGGGAAATTATTGACAGTGGTTTCAGCTAGTCGGACGTTTATCGTGAAAGATTGGCGAAGGGAGCCAGAGATTAGAGCTCAGACGAGCATGTTCTGACATTTTTGTCTCATTGTCTAGTATCTCAACCAAACTGAGCATGAAGTTTTATTGTTACAAACTCAGTCAACTTTTCTGATTCGATTCTTTCATTATACATCTGCTTATCTTCCATAAATCTAGATCTTTCTCTTCCGCGATTGCAGCAAGTATTACTTAATGACTTTTAGCTAAATAGTGGTCAACACGTGTAAGAACGACCCCCCCGTCATATTCCTCAATCCTAATCAGTCATCTTTCTCCTTTCTATCTTGAGATATACAGTCCGAACACATTAGAATTAGGGCGAAGTGCTTCATACTTCACCCACAGATTCTGTGTGTCTCTATCCAGCTTGTTAATTACTTCCTCTGTCCATTCTGCAAAAGCTGTGCTGTATCGGATTTCAATCATGGATTGAGGGCTGAGAGCAGATTACTACCATTTAGTCTAGATTTCAGGAGCAATTTGAATCTCTTCATATACACCTCTTTCGTCTTCTCTTTGTATTCCATTGCAAAACATTGTTTCAAGTTCAAGCACTTGCATCAGAATCTCCTAATCTTTTACTATTAGGCGAAATGATGCCTTTCATAGTTCCTCTCTTCCCTCATTAAAGACTAACTACTGCACATTTGGGAATTCCAAACTACATATTTATATCTTCACCTCACTACTAGTCAATTCCTATTTCTGTTTTGCCAAACTATTTATAAATCGTCCATAAATAACATTTGGTTGATCTTCGGTCGAGTTTCTTCAGTTTGTATCACATCTTTGAAACTCACTACTTTCATTATAAAAATAGTCCTTCTCACTACAATCCATTTTGGTATCTAACACAATCAGAAAAAAATAATCCGGAGAAACAGCAAGCCATTAATGAAATCTTTTGAAAAATCGCAACCAGTACCCATGAATCGCATCAGGTCTAAGTCCTTTCCACTTCGGCATGAACTTCATGTGTGTTTCTCAAACAGAAATGTGGATACTCTATTGTTTTTAACCTTACAGCATTTCAGTTCATCTTGCATCAACCTTGTGTGAAGTACCTCTTGACTATGAACTAGCCCCAAATTCTTAGGCTCTTTAGGGTTAGAAGCCACTGTTTTGGTTTTACCTTCTTCCAGATTTCTAAAAAAAACATTGACTGGTTTGTTTTGAATGAATTGTTATCGTTCAACCGTTAAATTCTGCTATTATACCTCCTAATATTGGAAGCTTTTACATGCTTTGTCTCTTCCTTAGCGGTATTAAACGCTTCGGCCTTCAGTTTTTATCACCTATCCAGTTCTTTTTTCTCCTTGTTTGCAATTTTCCTCTGTCCTCTTAACGATACATGAATTCGACCTGGAGTTTACTTAATCTCTTCAGGTCACCTTCTATTCTCCTTCCACAATATAGTTCTTTTTTTTTCGGTTTCATTTTTGGTTCTTTCGTCCCTACCATCTCATCAACCAATAGAGCTCATGTCTACGACATTTCTTTGACATCTCTTATGGTCTCCAGTGATACTTTATTTATAACCCTGTTCATTTTTGTTGTATTTCTTAAGTTTGTCTGCTCAATTTTCTTGTAATTATAAAAATTCTCAATCATGTTTTCAGTCCTTCATCAAACTTAATTGGCCATCTGTTATTTCCTCACTATTATTAAGTAAGTTATCCCTTCTCTTTTTTAACTATATCATTATCTATCATTCTTAAAGTGACACTTCTGCTTTTTTCTAACTCTTGGCAGTCTTGAGACATTTCTGGCCGTGCATTAACAGCATGTAATTCGAGCAATATCTCAACAGAATCAATGTCCGCAGTTGATGCATTGTGCGATGGGCTGTTTACTATCCTCCATCCTGATCGATTCACCTGGCGCAAGCCATCCTTTTTAAGTATCCTTCTTATTAGATTCATCAGCGTATTTTCCGTCATTGTAAACATACCTCCTTATTCCCTGTACCTCAGTGTCACTATTCCAATTCCACTTGTATGACCATCCAATTATCGCTCCCAGTTTACATTCCACTGCAAAATGTGTTCGCTTCCTTGCACTTTCTTTTAACATAACCAGATCTCTTCATCGATTTCGTACCAGTTTAATATGGATTGTCTTTGATTCGGGCAAACTCGATACTCCTGTGACAGATGTGCTGTCCGTTTGAACTTCTGATCCAGCAGGCATTTAATTCTGCACAAGAGGTGCAACTATCCCCGGATTCAAATCATTTGTAAGTGTGTTGGTTAGACGCGCCGAACCTCAAACCGGGCATTGACTTTATGGTTGCAAGCAGTGTTTCTTCTTATCATTATCATCATCAACATTATTATTATTATTATTATTTATATTATTATTACTATTATTATTATAATTATTATCATTACTATTATCATTTTTATTATCATTATTATTATTATTAGTAGTAATAGTAGTAGTAGTAGTAATATCATCATCAACATTTATATTATTGCACGCAATAAAAAAGCAAATATTCATGTAAAAATTGTCTCTCTAAAACATTGGATTAAACTTTAAATTTTATTCAAACAGAGTACGTAACGTGCATTGTTAATAGTTTTTTCAATGTGTATGTCGGTGTTATTACATTAGATATTCACGGCAATAACAAACGGAATAATAAAAGGACAGTCCGTTACAATGACGGATTGTACTTTTGTCTGCATCATACCCGACATGTTACATATTATAAAAAAAAGCGTAATAACAAAATAGAAATGACAGAAAAAATTGCAATTGCTTAAGACCGAGCGAATGCCCACTAACCAATAATTGTCTCAGTTCTTCAATAATATACCAGAGTAAAATATGCAGCATCTCAATAACCTTAAAAACAGATGCTACTCTCATACACTGTCAATGAATAATAAAGCATATGCGACGGACACTTAACTCACGGTACAGAAGTTGATCGAACAAAACACCGAATGGAAAATACTAAGAAAAGTTAAAACAATAACTTCACCTTATGACCTATGCTTTACGGATAAATATGATAATATTAGTTTAAAGAAACTAAAAAGTATCTCGAGAAATTAATCAATGTGAAAGTAGAATCGAATATAAACTACAAACAAAATAAAACACACAAACTAGAAAAATCTACGTAGGCAGCATCTCAATAACCTTAAAAACAGATTCTACTGTCATACACTGTCAATGAATAATAAATCATATGCGATGGACAAATCACTCATGATACAGAAGTTAAGTTGGAAAATACTAAGAAAGGTTAAAGCAATAACTTCACATTATGCTTAACGGAGAAACTAAAAAGTGACCGGAGAAATTAATCGATGTAAAATTAGAATCGGCTATAAAATTAAAAGTTTTGGGGCTTAATAAATAAAATGTAAAAAAAACAAAAACAATTGCAATCACTTCATAATAGAAATAGTTAAAAATCATAGCCTACACACTCCCAATATCTCAGCTAATTTACAAATAGAACCAATAGAGAAGTTTAAAGGATACAAAATAATCCCGATACACCACAAATTAAAAAAAAATACTGACTAAAACTTTACAGACGTGTAATAATTAATTATACTCACCGAATTGCGTCAAAGTCTAAGCTAGCATAAATACCTTAGCTAAATTAAAGAGGGAGCCATCCTCTCCTTGCTTCTCAAGATTATCTCAAGCGCAACAGTTTAATACTAATCTAAACGAACGGAAACAGAACATGCCACCAATTTGATAAAGGTGAGTGCGCTTTGCATACTTATGAATTAAACACCTGAAAACAACTAACTAAAACAAGACATAACAAAATTAACAACATAATTGACTCCAAACGATAACTATACTCTAACTAGAGGGCCTTGGTAACAGAATACTCCAGGAATATAGAAATATATATTAATTTGTACCTGTTTTGCATGTATATGGATTGCAAAACCTATCTCTATAACAAATCATATAAACATATTAAATATATTTAGCCTCTAGCATTGAGGAAAAGATAAACAAACCGAATGAAATAATGAAAACCATCAAAGCTAAGTTTTTATATAGATATGAAAACTTTTGCCGTTGTAATTACTTGAGATACCGCGGTAGAGTGGGAAAATATTAGTTCCAGTAGACCACCTTTATTTAAATCCTATAAAAACGTTTCCATATGTGTTCACTGACTGTTAATTAAACCATATGGGCATATAATTCTCTATATCTATAAAAGTGAAATTGTCTCTGTGTGCATCAGTGTGTGCACATTTCCCTACAAAACTACTCTGTCAATTTTCATTCTACAGACTCGAGATTTTACATAAGAGATACTGAGATTTGGGAAATATTTTAAATATTTTTTTCATGCCTAACCAAAAACTTCGGCTAATAGTGTCAAAGAATAAGCTACAATAAAAATACCAATACCTCCCCGCTGCTACATCTTTAACACATGAGCCCGCACTTCCCCCTATTCTTTCACCGCTTGTCCTTATTCCTCATCACACCTACCTACAAAAATCCTTACGGATCACATTCAAAAGTACACACTCACTTACATCAAGAGAGTAAAACACAGTCGAATAACAATGCAAAGGAATATCATCTTGACTTTCCTTTCAATATCGCTTTTGTTGGTCTGGTGGGGGGTCTCTTTGAATTTTTATTCACCTGAGACATGTATGCACATATGTAACCAGTAAATGTTGTATAATAAACAGGATCCATTGAGCGACAATTAATAATCACATGGGTTTCATTTGATTTATATGTAGGAAAATAATATATACAAAAATAGGAAACACACACACATGTATATATATATATACATATATATATATATATATATATATATATATATATATATATATATATATATATAAACTAATAATTACAGTTAAGTTTACCAAAATGATTTAAGATGGCAAAACTAAAGTAAATTATTAATATTAAAGCATTAATATTTATGAAGTAATCTCAATCAGATGTAAAAGTCCGATAAAACCAAATAGGAGATAGAGCTTATAATAAAAACTTAATTCTAACAATCCCCCTTTCTCAATCAAATGGACTATCCTAAAAATATTAAGTCTTATACTCCAGGCTCTTAGTCATGTCGCCTTTTCACATCCGAAGCTATAACTATAATTACTTCCCCTCAAAGTAGCAACATGATAAACACTAAAACCGAACTGATATCTTTCTGCAAACATAAGTTCAAATTTAATTATGGTAAATTTGAAATTACGTAGCCATTAACTTAAACCTTCCATATATATATATGTGATATAAATGCGGGAGTACCTTCTTCACTCATTTTCCTTAATTTAGATTCAGCCTTGCCTCGACAGACGAGCTATATATTTCTTCCATTCCTTTTTTACGCACATTTTATCTTCTTTTAATAATATATTGGAATTTTTTCCCTTTTCCTTGTACATATTTGTCAATTATTCCACGGATTTCTTCCTTTTGCATTACTTTGGATTATCTTCCAATTACCCGACTCCCTTGGATTTTTCTTGGGTTAATGGAAATCTACCAAACTTTTTTGGATTCTACATCTTTGGATTTCACCGTCATTGGATATTTTACACCTCATTACTTTTTATTCACCCTATTCCTTCTGCTTTGCTTTTTGTTATCAATTAAGGAATATGATTTACGTGTAATTTCATTTAATACATTTGCAAGCAAAATCCGATCCCGCATTATGCTAAATCCTTCTCTCTTATGAAAAGGAAAATATTTCTTCGAAACTCCGCGGATTAATGACTATCCACTTATTAAGTGTTTCCTTTTTTAAATTAAACATGTTTTTTTTTACTCTTTTGCAAAGTGTTTTATAACATGTTTTATTAACTACTTGTTCTTATATGTATGCATATACATATATATATATATATATATATCGAAACATTATATTTACATAAATATGTGCATATATATATATATATATATAGGCATATATATTTGTAAATATGTATATACTTATATATATATATACATGGATCTATAAATATATACGTACCTACCTATGATATATTATTATACACATATTAAGATATATGCGCATGTGTGTGTAATTGAAAAAAAATTGATGTCATATAATTTATTTAGTAGTGTCCTGGCTTCATATTTCGTTTTACCTTCAGTCGGTTTTTTTTTTCATTTTTACATCAATTTTGAACTGTGTTTTATATTTCTCACCGGAATGTGTAAATATTACGTTTTTATTTTGTATTTGCACCATGACTGCTTTTATAGGAATCACTCGCTGTCTGTCTCTAATTATGTCAATTTAATTATGCTTAATCGATATCAATATTGGCGAGACTATATTGAATACCGAAGAGTTCAGCAGCGCCTCAGAAACCATCATCAGTTCTCTACAAGACTTATGCGTCGCGAAGACATCGATATTTACATCATCGGTCAGTATTTTAATTAGATAAAATTCGATGGCAAGAATTTCAAATCAATATTATCATGTTTCACTTGAAATTTTGTCTGCTCCACGTGGTACTTTTATAACATTGTTTTTCCTTCCATATAAAATTAATGTAAATGTTATTAAATTATAACTGGTATTTTTAGAGTCCTACGTTCCCAGTGTCGGGATGGCGCCAATTGCGTGCCTCTCACTTTAAACAGAATGTTAAGACCGCTTATGATATTTCAATATAATTTCGTTTCAAATGACGCTTATGAGTGAGTAATTTTGCTGCCTTGGGATTTTATAAATAAATAACATGTCAGTTATTATTCTGATATATGATCTATCTATATATATATAAAAGCGAAAATGTATGTATGTATGTATGTGTGTACACTTTTCCTCGATGTCCACAAAAGGCTTCTTTCAGAGAAGCGCTTTCTCGCTTCACAACTTCTTAAAACTTTTTACATCATCTATAAATTGTAATATCTCACAGTTAACCACGGAGCTCGCCTGTCTATTTAATTTTATTGACTTTCAAACGTTAATTATTCGACATTTCCCGCATCGGCACGCGTTACATTCGGTTTTCGGTATAAGAAAAAAGCGAAACTCGACTGTAATCACAGAGTGAACGTTTGGTCAATGTCGACTTCGTCACATCAGACGGGGGGAGCGGGTTTTTAAAAACAAACCGATTTATTGACCTCATTAAAAACTGTCCCGCACAAATTGCTAACTGCTGAATGCCTATCGCCGTCACGTCAATCAAACACGCGCACCTGTTTTTTTTTCACACTTTACTATTTTCCAACTGCGCGTCGTAAACACTTCGTTTTTTTTCACAGGCACCTGTTTTTTTTTCACACACACCTACAAACACCCTGGCAACGCTGGGTACGCCTCGCTAGTATATATATATATATATATATATATATATATATATATATATATATATATATATATATATATATATATATATATATATAAAAGGCAAATGCGTCGCGCGCATTTATGTCTGTCTCGAAAAGGCTTTTTTCGCTTACGGTCCCGGTGAAAGGTTTAATATGGCTTAGAAGTGTTTATATACGCCCTAGATAATAATATCTACGATTTCGGAATGCGGCTCGCGTCTAGATTTATTTACGTTTACTTTTACAAAATTCTTGCTATTTAAGCTCGTCTTATGTTCGTTCAGCTTTTTTGTATAACACCGAAACTAATTCAAAGCTAAGTATTGTTCCCGGCAATCGCACCGGAGGAACGTCCAGTACCAATTAGCTTTGATCAATGCGGGGTCAAACTCCTTATATCAGACAATTGCTATTCAATCTGGATAATCCCCTTTTTATGGGGTGCTGGTTTCCCTCCCCAGCCAAAGTTGAGTAAACAAACCCAAAAGCTGCCCCGCAGTAAAAGTTAACTCCGCTACTAATGAGATCAATTCTGTTTTTAATACTTAAATAAATAAATTCAAACGTGTTTCAGTTGCTCTTTGTTGGCCGAGCAGGTAACGTGTCAGGTGTGCTCACACTTTCTTTTCAACCTTCACAGGCTTCGGGTTCGATTCTACCTACTTACCAAAACTGTTTTTTAAGCCCCCCCCCAACACAAACACCCGCGCAACGACTTTTTAAAAAAGATCGTTTTAACATTGTTTTATTTTATATACAGGGTGACCCCCCCTAAAAAAAACAAAAGCTAAATGGATGCCATGTAGAACATATGCTGTAGAACGGAGAAGAAAGACC
>NC_136501.1:108905115-108922615 GCF_053919585.1 Euprymna scolopes | reverse complement strand
ATGTAGCGAGACTTTGTGGACACCCTGTATATGTTATTGAAAAACAATGCATACCAATTGGATTAACTGGAAGGATCCCACACGTAAGCTGAAAAACTTTTAAAATAATACAAGATTATCCGATAGAATTTTCTCTATTCTAAAAATACTATAAATCTTTAAAGTATAATTGCTCAATGAATGAATGTGATAAATAAGTATATTACATGGACCTTTTTTTAAAATTCAATATTACCAACACACTTCCCCACTAGCTTTTCAGGTCAACCATGAACCGCATCAACTGATGTCAGATTAAACTTCTGCAAGAAGGAATTGATAACTTCACGTATTCCCCCTTTCAAGATTAAAAACCAAATTCATATAACAGATCTGAAAAGAAAAAAACATAGATTTAGATACAGCACATAAAGTAACGTACACACAAGAATTAAGAAATATATTACAGCATTTGAATAAGTTAAAGTTATTTCATGTAGTTTGTTATAACGTGCTGATCTTTCGTAACCCAGAGAACCCAAGTTTGTGCAAGTTATAAATTGGTGAACGTTTATATTCATATATGCAAACATCGGGGTTCGAAACAATTATACGCAATGAAAACTTCTGAAAATTAGTAAACACTTGTTTATCCATCCATATAACGTAGTATCGTAAAAATTAAAACGCGTATCGCTCTGGTATTCCACTATTAAGTTATCGAAACGAGAACGTTATGTTATTCGTTTATGTGCAATCGCTACCTAAATTGATTAAATTTTGCATAAAAATATTAATACATAAATATGTGGGATTTCGACCCTTTTTTTAGGGAAACGGCCATTTATTTTTAGAAATGTGTTCACGCTGGTTTTCGGTTTCATTTAGAGTGCTTTTAAAGAAGAGATAATTTTTGTGATGAAACATATTTTCAGTGACAATTTTTTAAGGGCACATAATCATATGTGAACACAAACACGGGAGATAATGTCATACGTTTTTTTTACATTTTTTTACACAGAGGTCACCACTTATCAAGGCCCGGAAGCCACTCAGGGATAAGGGTTATTGCAAGTACATTACGTTAGTGTGGAGATTTGATGAAGTGTTTACTCAAGGGGGCGGTTCATTAGGAATTTGTTAACGTTGGACTTGAAGACATCCAAGTTGTAGTCAGGTGGGAAGCAGGCAGACGGAACAGAGTTCCACAGGCGTGCAGTTCTAAGAAATAAGCTTTGTTCATGGACTCCACGTTTTGATTTATGCACAGATAAAGGGTGGGGGAAATTTTTCACAGTGGATTCAGCGAGACGGGTGTTTTTCGTGAAAGATTGGCGAGGGGGGGACCAGAGATTGGAGTTCAGACGAGCACCTGCCATTTAGTTACAGCCATACGTTAAAAAACACAAAATAATGAAGTTAAAAAGCATATATTCGCAAAAGACATAATTTATATATGTTTAAATTTGAAGGTTTACACCAATAGGAAAACAGTGAATGTTCGTTGATATTTTTATTTATCTTGTAAAATCAAGGGAATTCATTAGCGGTTGTATTAGAAGAAATCTGAAGTGATTAATAAACAGCTATGTCTTTCGGGGGCCACGGATATCGTATTCATAACTTATCTGGTTATTTTTATAATTTATAATTCCTTGAAGTTGTTTATGACAGTTAATTTTCAAATTAATGTAATGTTAAATTTTAGACAATTTGCAGACGTTAATAAGTCAACAGTTTGTGTTCCTGTGTATTCGTTTATGTGTGTGAGTGTGTGTGTTTGTGTGTGTGTGTGTTTGTGTGTGTGTGTTTCAGTGGAGAGAGATGTTGCAAGATGCACAGCCGAAATGGGGCGCCCGGCAACAATGATCTGCAGATCGGGTCAACAGGATTCCACTCATTTACTGGCTTTAAAAGATTTTAAATAGATCAAAGAAGAACCATTTCGAATCAGTTCAAAAAGTTCTCTGATTGGTCCAGATTATCATTATTTGTTTTTATTCCGGTAAGTGTATGCGCAGATAAGATGCGTACAAACGCATTTATGCATTCTGACGCTTGTATCTATGTGTAAACACGCTACACTTATATATGTACATATAAATATATATTTAAATATATAAATATATATTTAAATATATAAATATATATTCGCTAGCTGGTAGAACGGCATTGCCCTGCCGTACATTACGGCTAAACATGATATTATAATTTATTTATTTTTATTATCAATATTATTATTTATTATTATTATTACCATTATTATTACCATTATTATTGCCATTATTATTATTATTATTATTATTATTATTATTATTATTATTATTATCATCATCAGCGTCATAATTATTATTTTATTATTAATATTATTATATATTTATTATTGCTATTATTATTACCATTATTATTACCATTATGATTATTGCCATTATTGTTATTATTATTATTATTATTATTATTATTATTATTATTAACATCATCATCATCATCATTATTATCATCATCATCATCATCATCAGCATCATAATTATTATTTTTATTATTAATATTATTATTTATTTATTATTGCTATTATTATTACAATTATTATTACCATTATTATTATTGCCATTATTATTATTATCATCATCAGCATCATAATTATTATTTTTATTATTAATAATATTATTTATTTATTATTGCTATTACTATTATTATTATTATCATTCGAGCTGTTTCTGGGCTTGATAAGTGGTGATGCCTATGTAAAAAAAAAATCAGTATTTTAATCTTCCTCGACCCTCCTAAATTATTTATGTGGTAGCAGTTTTTTATTATTATTATTATTATTATTATTATTATTATTATTATTATTATTATTATTATTATTAGCAGGCATTAGGAAGACAGTTGTTCAAAGAAGTGGTTCTACGTGAGGAAGTTGCTGCATACTGCCGGATTCAATAGCGCAGCTCGCAGCAAAGTCTAGTGGATAAGCCCAAAGCGAGTACCGCAAAAGACACGATCGCGTGGGACTCAGGATATATTTGGAGGTCTGTAAGAAAGTTGGGTTGAAGTGTGCTGGAAAGTGATTTGAGGAGGTTCCTGATAATTTGGTCGTCACTGACAAGGTAGCAAAAAACTGGTAGATTGTAGACTTTTCAGTGCCCTGGGACAGGAAGGTGAGAGAGAAGGAGAACGAGAAGTGGCGCAATTATGATCCATTGACCTTGGATATAAGGCATACACACGTTGTAAAAACACAAATAATTTCGATCGTAATAGGTACGCTAGGAGTAGTATCAAGTTGTCTGGGAAGACAATTGAAAACACTACGAATCCCCGATGTTTTAGGTGGCTTTCAGACTTCTGCAAATGTAGGTTCCACCAACATGCTTAGGAAAACCCTTGATCTTTGGAGTTCCTGATTTGAAGCCGGGATCGAGAGAAATCCTTTGGAAATGAATTCCATCACTTTCCAGGAAGACGTTGGTAAGAGAAATCAGAATTATTATCCTCTAAATATTAAAAGGATAGCGTGTGTGTTATTTTTTGTGTCACGCCTACGTCCGACTGACTTCCATTTCTTGTAATAAATGATTTTTCCAAGAACTCTTCATAAGTTTTGGTCTCGGTTTGGATTTTAGTTGGAGGAACTAAAGTGTATAGATATATTTATAAGTTTCGGTTCCGATTCAAACTGGAAAGGTGTTTTTTGAAAAGTACAATATCGGTCATTTCTTGAAAACATCTGTTTAAAAGTAAAATATTTTTCATTTTTTTTTTTTGAAAAGTTTGCATTTAAAAGTAAAAAAAAAAAACCTCCAAAGAACATCACTGGAATCTCGCTCGAAGAAATATTGCAAATAACTATTTACTAACCTAATACGTCACGTAATGCCTGCCGTAGTAATGTCTGCAATAATGCATAGGTAGAGCTAGGTAGTAAGTTATAAAAAGATATATGGCAATTAAACTACACAGACTATTGCGCCTTTCCTTCACGCCAGGTTTATGCATAAGCTTTACAAATTCTAGCGTGGATGAAACGCAGACTATTCTGTGTAGCTTAAGTGCCCTATAGGTTTTTATAACTTACTACAGAGCTTTACCTATGTACTGAACACTGTTGAAGTAAATACTTAAAGTTTACGCATAAAATAATACTTTCGTATTTAATTCATGTGATCTATGTGATTAAATGAAGTAGTCATATATATATATATATATATATATATATATATATATATATATATATTCGCAAGTTTCAGTTTCGCTTCAAGCTGATACACTTAAGTCATATGGATACATATTTTTCTTATTTTTGTATCGCAACTTTATACTATATAAACATCGATTGAACGTTAATTCTATAATAATATATACGAAATATGCAATAAGTAAAATATCTAAGTGTATTTTAATTCAAGCGTACTTTACGACCGGGCTACGTCGGTATCCCTGCTAGCTTTGATAAATAAATATTAAGAATGGTGAAAATCTATCTATATTCGGCCAATCCATTTTTTTTATTTATTTGTCTGAGTGAAAACAAATCTCCCAGATTTCCAGTACTCACCACCTCTTTCAATTAACTTTGTAAATTAGTTTGCGTTATCGCAATTGCCGTTTACTAATCATTTTTCATTCATAGCGACCATAGGTCCTCATTTGGATTAGGGGGTAATAAGTCTCTCCTATGTCCCAATGATCTCAGCACTCATTTAGTTAAGGCGTCGATAATGCTTTCTTATTTATAGTACTCACAAAACTTCAACCAGAACTAGCGGCCATACTTATAAAACTGTTTAAACATTGTCTTAAGGAGACTTGCTTCCCATCACCCTCGAACATCTCATCAGTATGCCATGTATTTAAGAATTCTGGTGATCGCTCATCCCCCTCTCAATAAGTCTCCTACGCGTCATGAGTAAGTTGCT
This sequence comes from Euprymna scolopes, assembly GCF_053919585.1. Taxonomy (NCBI): domain Eukaryota; kingdom Metazoa; phylum Mollusca; class Cephalopoda; order Sepiida; family Sepiolidae; genus Euprymna; species Euprymna scolopes. Next base: position 108,917,717 of record NC_136501.1, on the reverse strand, counting down.
GGAATAAATAAAAATGTGTTAAACAGAAGTATTCAACCATCTCAGCAAAAATGACCTTCTTAGTGACACAAAATATAGGTTCCGTTCTGCTTAATCTACAGAAGATGTGCTCACATTTATATATCATAGGATTAGTGAATCTCTCTACGGAGGCAGCCTTTCTAGGGCAATTGTACTTGACATATCTAAAGCCTTTGATAGGGTATGCCATAAAGGTTTTCTTCACAAGATCTCTACCTATGGTATAGCTGGAAATGTATTCTCAATTATTAAATCCTTTCTTTCTGACAGGGTCATAAGAGTAGTAGTTGATGAGCAAAAATCAGAAGCTCAAATTATTAATGCTGGAGTCCATCCGGGGTCCAGCCTGGGCCCAAATCTTTTCCTGATCTACATTAATGATCTTCCAAATCACATCCTTACATCATTTGTAGACATTTATGCTAAGGATACTACCATATATGGAAGCACATCTAATTGAGTAAACGACAAAGTTCTCTCCAATTCTCTCTCCTCTGATCTTGAGCACGTGGTACAATGGGGGAAAGGAGTTGTTGATTACTTTTAATGCATCTAAAACCAAGCTTCTCTCTTTACATCATCAACGTTCTGATCCTTATCTGGCATCAGTTGAAATGAATGGCTCTTGTCTTGAGGGGACCTCATGTTTGGACTAGATTCTGGGCTTGACCTTTACTCCTGATCTTAAATTGAACAGGTACTTCAAATATGTTGCCAAGGCTGCTGGAAAAATGGTGGGATCTTTCTATCAATCCAGTAGATATCTCAGTGCTGATGCAATCCTCTATTTATATAAGAGCCAGGTACGTCCAAAGATGGAATACTGTTGCCACATCTGGGCAGGAGCTGATAGAAAGGACTTGTCCTGCTTTGATAGAGTTCAAATAGACTTCGTACCCTCGTAGGAGATGTCCTTTTCTCCTCCTTGCAACCTCTATCTCACAGAAGAGATGTTGCGAGTTTGTCTCTGCTGTATCGTTATTTTCATGGAAAGTGTTCGACTAAGCTTCAGTCTATGGTCCCCCTCGCCAAACTTTCACAAGAAATACTCGTCTATCTGAAAACACTATCAATAATTCCCCCCCCCCACTTGTTATCTGTGCCGAAACCTAAACAAAGCTTCTTTCTTAGAACTGCGCGCCTGTGGAATCGGCTTCCGTTTTCCTACTTTCAAGCTGACTACAATATGGTTGTCTTCAAGCCTAACGTAAACAAGTTCTTGATGAGCCGTTCCACTTGTTAACAAATTTACTGAATCTCCATTAGTAACGATTAATATATTGTCCAATTTCTACTGTATACTCTTAACTCTTATCCTCAAGCTGTTTCTGGGCTTGATAATGTGGTGATGCGTATGTAAAAAAAAAATCAGTATTTTCATCTTTCTCGACCCTCCTAAATTATTTATGTGGCAGCAGTTTATTATTATTATTATTATTATTATTATTATTATTATTATTGTTGTTGTTGTTATTATTATTATTATTATCGTTATTGTTATTATCATTATTATTATTATTCCATAAACTTCAGAGGGTTGTGATGTTTTACACCATTTTCCCCCCTCAAGAGTGGGCTCATACATCAAAGCTACTGGAGATAGTCACAGAGTCAATTAAATGGAAAAGGCCTGGCTAGGATGTTTGCTATGCCAAGCAGCATTGGCATTTGGAGTACGGTAATGTTGTATCTGATTCCCAAGGAGTTCAGCTTGTTCATACATCATCAAAAATTTATGATTATTGGCACGATTGAAGTTTTCTTATTTAGCAATCTAGCAATCTCCACCCTCAATTTCTGGACACTTCCTTATTTGCTCATTCTTCTTGCCTGTTATGTTGTTGTCGTTTGGGAAACCCACATCATTAATTTTGCATTCATTTCTTTTTTTGGTTCACAACTACAATATCCGATTTTTTCCTTATTATCTCTCGGTCACACTGAATCATAAAATCAAAGAGAATCTTCATTTTCCACTACGTCCTCTGGGTTATGTTAGTACCATTTGTCCGTCACTCGGATTCCCAACTTTTAGCACCAACTTCAGTGCAGATTTGTACAAACGTTGTCATGGCGACGTCTGTATTCTTTTTGCACAAGTATAGAACGCGCACTAACAATGTGTGACCCTGGTTCAAGATATCTACAACTTACTTTGCTCTTATAAAAGTCTTTCCCATGTTTTTATTTATTGCGTTTGTATTTAGTTCCTGTTCCTGAGCAGAAAATATGAGATGTTCTGTTTCTCTTTTCAAGTTACCTTTTTATATATATTTTTTTTTTACATGGAAGTCACCACTTATCCAGGCCCAGAATCCACTCAAGGATAAGGGTTATTTTGTGTACAGTAATCAATAGGATAGTGTTGCAATATTCATTAGTACTGGAGATTTGATACAGTGTCATTACTAAAGGGGGCGGTTCATCAGGAAATTGTTTACGTTGGACTTGAAGATATTCATGCTGAAGCCAGAAGGGAAACAGGCAAACAGTAGAGAGTTCAACAGGTGTGCTGTTCTAAGGAAGAAGCCTTGTTCATGGAATCTACGTTTTGATTTAGGCACAGATAAATAGTGGGGAAATTATTGACAGTGGTTTTAGCTAGTCGGACGTTTATCGTGAAAGATTGGCGAAGGGAGCCAGAGATTAGAGCTCAGACGAGCATGTTCTGACATTTTTGTCTCATTGTCTAGTATCTCAACCAAACTGAGCATGAAGTTTTATTGTTACCAACTCAGTCAACTTTTCTGATTCGATTCTTTCATTATACATCTGCTTATCTTCCATAAATCTAGATCTTTCTCTTCCGCCATTGCCGCAAGTAATACTTAATGACTTTTAGCTAAATAGTGGTCAGCACGTGTAAGCACGATCCCCCCCGTCATATTCCTCAATCCTAATCAGTCATCTTTCTCCTTTCTATCTTGAGATATACAGTCCGATACTTTTTTTTTTTTTTTTTACACAGTGATCACCACTTATCAAGGCCGGGAAGCCACTCAGGGATAAGGGTTATTGCAAGTACATACAGTTAGTGAGGAGATTTGCTGAAGTGTTTACTTAAGGGGGCGGTTCATTAGGAATTTGTTAACATTGGACTTGAAGACATCCAAATTGTAGTCCGGAGGGAAGCAGGCAGACGGAACAGAGTTCCACAGGCGTGCAGTTCTAAGAAAGAAGCTTTGTTCATGGAATCCGCGTTTTCATTTAGGCACAGATATAGAGTGGGGGAAATTTTTCACAGTGGATTCAGCTAGACGGGTGTTTCTCGTGAAAGATTGGCGAGGGGGGACCAGAGATTGGAGTTCAGACGAGCATCTGCCATGGAAATAACGATAAAACAAGGACAGGCTCGCAACGTCTCTTCTGTGGAAGAGAGGTTGCAGGGTACTTCACCCACAGATTCTGTGTGTCTCTATCCAGCTTTTTAATTTCTTCCTCTGTCCATTCTGCAAAAGCTGTGCTGTATCGGATTTAAGCAACCGTCCATGGATTGAGGCCTGAGAGCAGATTACTACCATTTAGTTATGATTTCAGGAGCAATTTGAATCTCTTCATATACACCTCTTTCGTCTTCTCTTTGTATTTCATTGCAAAGCATTGTTTCAAGTTCAAGCACTTGCATCAGCATCTCCTAATCTTTTACTATTAGGCGAAATGATGCCTTTCATAGTTCCTCTCTTCCCTCATTAAAGACTAACTACTGCACATTTGGGAATTCCAAACTACATATTTATATCTTCACCTCACTACTAGTCAATTCCTATTTCTGTTTTGCCAAACTATTTATAAATCGTCCATAAATAACATTTGGTTGATCTTCGGTCGAGTCTCTCCAGTTTGTATCACATCTTTGAAACTCACTACTTTCATTATAAAAATAGTCCTTCCCACTACAATCCATTTTGGTATCTAAGACAATCTGAAAAAAATAATCCGGAGAAACAGCAAGCCCTTAATGAAATCTTCTGAAAAATCGCAACCAGTACCCATGAATCGCATCAGGTCTAAGTCCTTTCCACTTCGGCATGAACTTCATGTGTGTTTCTCAAACAGAAATGTGGATACTCTATTGTTTTTAACCTTACAGTATTTCAGTTCATCTGGCATCAACCTTGTGTGAAGTACCTCTTGACTATGAACTAGCCCCAAATTCTTAGGCTCTTTAGGGTTAGAAGCCACTGTTTTGGTTTTACCTTCTTCCAGATTTCTAAAAAAAACATTGACTGGTTTGTTTTGAATGAATTGTTATCGTTCAACCGTTAAATTCTGCTATTATACCTCCTAATATTGGAAGCTTTTACATGCTTTGTCTCTTCCTTAGCGGTATTAAACGCTTCGGCCTTCAGTTTTTATCACCTATTCAGTTCTTTTTTCTCCTTGTTTGCAATTTTCCTCTGTCCTCTTAACGATACATGAATTCGACCTGGATTTTACTTAATCTCTTCAGGTCACCTTCTATTCTCCTTCCACAATATAGTTCTTTTTTTTTCGGTTTCATTTTTGGTTCTTTCGTCCCTACCATCTCATCAACCAATAGAGCTCATGTCTACGAAATTTCTTTGACATCTCTTATGGTCTCCAGTGATACTTTATTTATAACCCTGTTCATTTTTGTTGTATTTCTTAAGTTTGTCTACTCAATTTTCTTGCAATTATAAAAATTCCCAATCATGTTTTCATTCCTTCATCAAACTTAATTGGCCATCTGTTATTTCCTCACTATTATTAAGTAAGGTATCCCTTCTCTTTTTTTAACTATATCATTATCTATCATTCTTAAAGTGTCACTTCTGCTTTTTTCTAACTCTTGGCACTCTTGAGACATTTCTGGCCGTGCATTAACAGCATGTAATTCGAGCAATATTTCAACAGAGTCAATGTCCGCAGTTGATGCATTGTGCGATCGGCTGTTTACTATCCTCCCTCCTGATCGATTCACCTGGCGCAAGCCATCATTTTTAAGTATCCTTCTTATTAGATTTATCAGCGTATTTTCCGTCATTGCAAACATACCTCCTTATTCCCTGTACCTCAGTGTCACTATTCCAATTCCACTTGTATGACCATCCAATTCTCGCTCCCAGTTTACATTCCACTGCAAAATGTGTTCGCTTCCTTGCACTTTCTTTTAACAAAACCAGATCTCTTCATCGATTTCGTACCAGTTTAATATGGATTGTCCTTGATTCGGGCAAACTCGATACTCCTGTGACAGATGTACTGTCCGTTTGAACTTCTGATCCAGCAGGCATTGAATTCTGCACGAGAGGTGCAACTAACCCCGGATTCAAATCATTTGTAATTGTGTTGGTTAGACGCGCCGAACCTCAAACCGGGCATTGACTTTATGGTTGCAACCAGTGTTTCTTCTTCTTCTTCTTCTTCTTCTTCTTCTTCTTCTTATCATTATCATCATCAACATTATTATTATTATTATTACTATGATTATTATAATTATTATCATTACTATTATTATTTATATCATTATTATTATTATTAGTAGTAGTAGTAGTAGTAATGTCATCATCAACATTTATATTATTGCAAGCAATAAAAAACAAATATTCATATAAAAATTGTCTCTCTAAAACATTGGATTAAACTTTAAATTTTATTCAAACAGAGTACGTAACGTGCATTGTTAATAGTTGTTTCAATGTGTATGTCGGTGTTATTACATTAGATATTCACGGCAATAACAAACGGAATAAAAAAAGGACAGTCCTTTACAATGACGGATTGTACTTTTGTCTGCATCATACCCGACATGTTACATATTATACAAAAGCGTAATAACAAAATTATAACGAGAAATAACCGAACTACTAGCAATAACAATAGAAATGACAAAAAAATTTGCAATTGCTTAAGACCGAGCGAATGCCCACTAACCAATAATTGTCTCAGTTCTTCAATAATATACCAGAGTAAAATATGCAGCATCTCAATAACCTTAAAAACAGATGCTACTCTCATACACTGTCAATGAATAATAAAGCATATGCGACGGACACTTAACTCACGGTACAGAAATTAATCGAACAAAACACCGAATGGAAAATACTAAGAAAAGTTAAAACAATAACTTCACCTTATGACCTATGCTTTACGGAGAAATATGATAATATTAGTTTAAAGAAACTAAAAAGTATCTCGAGAAATTAATCAATGTGAAAGTAGAATCGAATATAAACTACAAACAAAATAAAACACACAAACTAGAAAAATCTACGTAGGCAGCATCTCAATAACCTTAAAAACAGATTCTACTGTCATACACTGTCAATGAATAATAAATCATATGCGATGGACAAATCACTCATGATACAGAAGTTAAGTTGGAAAATACTAAGAAAGGTTAAAGCAATAACTTCACATTATGCTTAACGGAGAAACTAAAAAGTGACCGGAGAAATTAATCGATGTAAAATTAGAATCGGCTATAAAATTAAAAGTTTTGGGGCTTAATAAATAAAATGTAAAAAAAACAAAAACAATTGCAATCACTTCATAATAGAAATAGTTAAAAATCATAGCCTACAGCCTCCCAATATCTCAGCTAATTTACAAATAGAACCAATAGAGAAGTTTAAAGGATACAAAATAATCCCGATACACCACAAATTAAAAAAAAATACTGACTAAAACTTTACAGACGTGTAATAATTAATTATACTCACCGAATTGCGTCAAAGTCTAAGCTAGCATAAATACCTTAGCTAAATTAAAGAGGGTGCCATCCTCTCCTTGCTTCTCAAGATTATCTCAAGCGCAACAGTTTAATACTAATCTAAACGAACGGAAACAGAATATGCCACCAATTTGATAAAGGTGAGTGCGCTTTGCATACTTATGAATTAAACACCTGAAAAAAAACTAACTAAAACAAGACATAACAAAATTAACAACATAATTGACTCCAAACGATAACTATACTCTAACTAGAGGGCCTTGGTAACAGAATACTCCAGGAATATAGAAATATATATTAATTTGTACCTGTTTTGCATGTATATGGACCGCAAAACCTATCTCTGTAACAAATCATATAAACATATTAAATATATTTAGCCTCTAGCATTGAGGAAAAGATAAACAAACCGAATGAAATAATGAAAACCATCAAAGCTAAGTTTTTATATGGATATGAAACTTTTGCCGTTGTAATTACTTGAGATACCGCGGTAGAGTGGAAAAATATAAGTTCCAGTAGACCACCTTTATTTAAATCCTATAAAAACGTTTCCATATGTGCTCACTGACTGTTAATTAAACCATATGGGCATATAATTCATAATTTAACAAATAAATCTCTATATCTCTAAAAGTGAAATTGTCTCTGTGTGCATCAGTGTGTGCACATTTCCCTACAAAACTACTCTGTCAATTTTCATTCTACAGACTCGAGATTTAACATAAGAAATACTGAGATTTGGGAAATATTTTAAATATTTTTTTTCATGCCTAACCAAAAACTTCGGCTAATAGTGTCAAAGAATAAGCTAGCAGAATAATACCAATACCTCCCCGCTGCTACATCTTGAACACATGAGCCCGCACTGCCCCCCTATTCTTTCACCGCTTGTCCTTATTCCTCATCACACCTACCTACAAAAATCCTTACGGATCACATTCAAAAGTACACACTCACTTACATCAAGAGAGTAAAACACAGTCGAATAACTATGCAAAGGAATATCATCTTGACTTTCCTTTCAATATCGCTTTTGTTGGTCTGGTGGGGGGTTCTCTTTGAATTTTTATTCACCTGAGACATGTATGCACATATGTAACCAGTAAATGTTGTATAATAAACAGGCTCCATTGAGCGACAATTAATAATCAGCGCGGGTTTCATTGGATTTATATGTAGAAAAATAATATATACAAAAATAGGAAACACACACACACACATGTATATATATATATATATATATATATATATATATATATATATATATATAAACTAATAATTACAGTTAAGTTTACCAAAATGATCCAAGATGGCAAAACTAAAGTAAATTATTAATATTAAAGCATTAATATTTACGAAGTAATCTCAATCAAATGTAAAAGCCCGATAAAACCAAATAGATTGAGCTTATAATAAAGACTTAATTCTAACAATACTCCTTTCTCAATCAAATAGACTATCCTAAAAATAGTAAGTCTTATACTCCAGGCTCTAAGTCATGTCGCCTTTTCACATCCGAAGCTATAACTATAATTACTTCCCCTCAAAGTAGCAACATGATAAACACTAAAACCGAACTGATATCTTTCTGCAAACATAAGTTCAAATTTAATTATGGTAAATTTGAAATTACGTAGCCATTAATTTAAACCTTCCATATATATATATGTGATATAAATGCGGGAGTTCTTCTTCACTCATTTTCCTTAATTTAGATTCAGCCTTGCCTCGACAGACGAACTATATATTTCTTCCATTCCTTTTTTACGCACATATTATCTTCTTTTAATAATATATTGGAATTTTTTCCCTTTTCCTTGTACATATTTGTCAATTATTCCACGGATTTCTTCCTTTTGCATTACTTTGGATTATCTTCCAATTACCCGACTCCCTTGGATTTTTCTTGTGTTAATGGAAATCTACCAAACTTTTTTGGATTCTACATCTTTGGATTTCACCGTCATTGGATATTTTACACCTCATTACTTTTTATTCACCCTATTCCTTCTGATTTGCTTTTTGTTATCAAGTAAGGAATATGATTTACTTGTAATTTCATTTAATACATTTGCAAGCAAAATCCGATCCCGCATTATGCTAAATCCTTCTCTCTGATGAAAAGGAAAATATTTCTTCGAAACTCCGCGGATTAATGACTATCCACTTATTTAGTGTTTCCTTTTTAAAATTAAACATGTTTTTTTTAACTCTTTTGCAAAGTGTTTTATAACATGTTTTATTAACTACTTGTTCTTATATGTATGCATATACATATATATATATATATCGAACCATTATATTTACATAAATATGTGCATATATATAGGCATATATATTTGTAAATATGTATATACTTATATATATATATATATATATATATATATATACATGGATCTATAAATATATACGTACCTACCTATGATATATTATTATACACATATTAAGATATATGCGCATGTGTGTGTAATTGAAAAAAAATTGATGTCATATAATTTATTTAGTAGTGTCCTGGCTTCATATTTCGTTTTACCTTCAGTCGGTTTTTTTTTCATTTTTACATCAATTTTGAACTGTGTTTTATATTTCTCACCGGAATGTGTAAATATTACATTTTTATTTTGTATTTGCACCATGACTGCTTTTATAGGAATCACTCGCTGTCTGTCTCTAATTATGTCAATTTAATTATACTTAATCGATATCAATATTGGCGAGACTATATTGAATACCGAAGAGTTCAGCAGCGCCTCAGAAACCGTCATCAGTTCTCTACAAGACTGATGCGTCGCGAAGACATCGATATTTACATCATCGGTCAGTATTTTAATTAGATAAAATTCGATGGCAAGAATTTCAAATCAATATTATCATGTTTCACTTGAAATTTTGTCTGCTCCACGTGGTACTTTTATAACATTGTTTTTCCTTCCATATAAAATTAATGTAAATGTTATTAAATTATAACTGGTATTTTTAGAGTCCTACGTTCCCAGTGTCGGGATGGCGCCAATTGCGTGCCTCTCACTTTAAACAGAATGTTTAGACCGCTTATGATATTTCAATATAATTTTTTTCAAATGACGCTTATGAGTGAGTAATTTTGCTGCCTTGGGATTTTATAAATAAATAACATGTCAGTTATTATTCTGATATATGATCTATCTATATATATAAAAGCGAAAATGTATGTATGTATGCATGTGTGTACGCTTTTCCTCGATGTCCACAAAAGGCTTCTTTCAGAGAAGCGCTTTCTCGCTTCACAACTTCTTAAAACATTTTACATCATCTATAAATTGTAATATCTCACAGTTAACCACGGAGCTCGCCTATTTAATTTTATTGATTTTTAAACGTTAATTATTCGACATTTCCCGCATCGGCACGCGTTATATTCGGTTTTCGGTATAAAAACTCGACTCTAATCACAGTGAAAGTTTGGTCAATGTCGACTTCGTCATATCAGACGGGGGGAGCGCGTTTTTAAAAACAAACCGATTTATTGACCTCATCAAAAACTGTTCCGCACAAATTGCTAATTGCTGAATGCCTATCGCCGTCACGTCAATCTAAAACGCGCACCTGTTTTTTTTTCACACTTTATTATTTTCCAACTGCGCGTCGTAAACGCTTCGTTTTCTTTTTCACGGGCACCTGTTTTTTTAACACACACCTACAAACACCCTGGCAACGCTGGGTACGCATCGCTAGTGTATATATATATATATATAAAAAGCAAATGCGTCGCGCGCATTTATGTCTGTCTCAAAAAAGGCTTTTTTCGCTTACGGTCCCGGTGAAAGGTTTACTATGGCTTAGAAGTGTTTATATACGCCCTAGATAATAATATCTACGATTTCGGAATGCGGGTCGCGTCTGGATTTATTTACGTCGATTTTTACAAAATTCTTGCTATTTAAGCTCGTCTTATGTTCGGTAAGCTTTTTTGTATAAAACCGAAACTAATTCAAAGCTAAGAATTGTTCCCGGCAATCGCACCGGAGGAACGTCCAGTAGCAATTAGCTTTGATCAATGCGGGGTCAAACTCCTTATATCAGACAATTGCTATTCAATCTGGATAATCCCCTTTTTATGGGGTGCTGGTTTCCGTCTCCAGCCAAAGTTGAGTATACAAACCCAAAAGCTGCCCCGCAGTAAAAGTTAACTCCGCTACTAATGAGGTCAATTGCGGGCACGTGTCAATTCTGTTTTTAATACTTAAATAAATAAATTCAAACGTGTTTCAGTTGTTCTTTGTTGGCCGAGCGGGTAATGTGTCAGGTGTGCTCACGCTTTCTTTTCAACTTCACAGGCTTCGGGTTCGATCCTACCTACTTACCAAAACTGTTTTTAAGCCCCCCCCCCAACACAAACACCCGCGCAACGACTTTTTAAACATTTTTTTAACATTGTTTTATTTTATATATAGGGTGACCCCCCCTAAAAAAAAAAAAAGCTAAATGGATGCCATGTAGAACATATGCTGTAGAATGGAGAAGAAAGACCAAAGACCCTAGTGTTTTGATGTAAGGTTTGGAATATAATAAACTAGTAATGAATAAAGTTTCATTTCATTCGAACAAAACACTATGAAACAGGGCCTAATTAGAGTTTCGGCCCGTTGTTTTGGGGTCACCCTGTATATATATATATATATATATATATATATATATATATATATATAATATTTAAACAAGGTTCTTACCTCGCTTATTCTTTTGTTTTGATCCCCCGCGTCCAACACGCACACCTCTAAACACCCGGGCAACGCCAGGTACCCCCGCTAGTCTTCTATAATATAAATCTCATCTGTTTAAATGTATGTATGTATGTATGTATTTATGTATGTCTCGCAAAAACTTTTTGAGAGAGGCGACGGATTTACAGGAGATTAAGAGTGTTTTAAAGTTCGACGCTTCGGACGACAAAGACCGAAAAATTTGGTAAAAACATTAACTCCTTCATCCTCAACAGGGCACGTTTCTAGAGCGAGGGGCCGCTGTTTTCTCCGATATTTTCGAAAGTCATCCTCTCTTTTCGATTGCCTTGCGTTAATTTACACCTCCGTCACTTCCGGTTTGGCGATGGGCGCAACAAAATAGACATCACGTTTTTTTTTCACATTTTTCCCTTTGAGCCTACCTGCCTACTACCACATTTTTTTTCTAAACAACATCTCCAAAAATCCTGTCAACACCTAGCATCCAGACTAGTATATATATATATATATATATATATATATATATATATATATATATATATATATATGTTTATATATATATACATATGTATGTATATATTATTTATATATATATGTATATAAACATATGTATGCATATATTTTATATATGTATATGTATACATATGTAAATGTATATATACATATATATATACATATATATGTATATGTACATATGTATATTATATATACATATATATACATATATATGCATGCATATATATACATATATATACACATACATATATACATATATACATATATATGCATACATATATATACATATATACATATATATGCATATATATACATACATATATATACCCATATATATACACATATATATATACGTATATATGTGTATATATACATATATATACATATATACATATATACATATATACATATGCATATATATAGATATATATGCTTATATATATAGATATATATATATATATATAAATATATATATACATATACACATATATTTATATACATTTCTATATGCATATATATATATATCCATATACATATACATATGCATATACATATATACATATGTATGTATACATATATATATATATATACATGTATATACATATATACATCTATTCATATATATTTATATACATTCATATATG
>NC_136501.1:108830115-108902615 GCF_053919585.1 Euprymna scolopes | reverse complement strand
CCACAAAGAAGTGGCTACTTCAGTATGTATGTATATATATATATATAAATATTTATATATATATATTAAATAAAGTAATTAATTGAGTGTATATATATATATGTATATATATATATATATATATATAAATGCATGAGAATTACAAATTAGACAAAAAAATAATAAAACATATTGTACACAAACATGTCGTGACCACGAAAAAAAAAAAACTCTAAAATAAAATTTATTATTTATTACAAACAAAGTTAAAACTAGCCAATTACTAATAAATAATAACCCTACATCCGATGGCAGTATGCTGAAAACTAGAAATGCTGTGCACATCTTTAAATGACCCATAGGAGATAGCGTCTCCAAAAACAATTCGTACATTGGCATGACTCGAACCAGCATCTCCCGTCTTTTAACATGTCACCTGTCTTCCCCGAATAGTTACATCTATCAGCACCTCGTAGCACATAACACCCCCAAAAATGAGTTTAGAGACATATTAATGAATAACACGGGCATTTTAACCGTCTCATATTGCGAGGTGCGCCTCCGATGTTTGCTGCATTGTTAATCCACATAAATAAACCAACGATTAACCTGACTCAAAACGAAACGGAGGGCACGCTCAAGTGCTTTTGAGTATTTTAATGATTTTAAGCGATTTTAATCGTCTTTTAATCATCTTTTAATCCTCTTTTCATTTCATCTCGCTATTTTAATTTTTCAATTTCATTTTTTATTCTTTACTACTCGCCTGAGGATGACCAATGAAGGTCGAAAACGTTCGCGATTATGGAAAATTTCTTTTGCACTCGGAGAAAACGTTCGGAAAATGGTCCGACAAAGAGAAAAGCAAGATTACAAGAAAAACAAGCAAGAGATGTCTGTGCTATTTAATGAAACGTGCATACGCACGCACACACACACACACACACACACACACACATATAAATATATATCAATGGAAACAAAGGGATGTAGAGTTTTCCTGATATATACAATTGTAAACCTTAATCTAATATAAATATTAGTATTTATATATAGAAAAAGTAATCCCAACCGAATTAAAAAAAGCTCAATCTTTCTCTTATATGTATATACATAGATAGATAGGTAGACAGATAGATAGATAAATGAGCGTATTTTTATTTCAAGATAGCGAATTGCTAGGGATATATATATATATATATATACACATCTTTATGCATTTTTTGAAACTTTTATTTTATCGATCACAATATTACGTACAATTGTTTCAACCGCAAGTGTAAAAACCACGTGTAATATTTGAAACGAAATCATGACCAATAATCTGCTACACGTTGCATGTGTATTCAAACTGAAACGGTCGGAAATATTCCGCTTTAAATTTGATATACAGGGTGTCCACAAAGTCTGGCTACATAATGTAGCGAGACTTTGTGGACACCCTGTATATGTTATTGAAAAACAATGCATACCAATTGGATTAACTGGAAGGATCCCACACGTAAGCTGAAAAACTTTTAAAATAATACAATATTATCCGATAGAATTTTCTCTATTCTAAAAATAACTACTATAAATCTTTAAAGTATAATTGCTCAATGAATGAATGTGATAAATAAGTATATTACATGGACCTTTTTTTAAAATTCAATATTACCAACACACTTCCCCACTAGCTTTTCAGGTCAACCATGAACCGCATCAACTGATGTCAGATTAAACTTCTGCAAGAAGGAATTGATAACTTCACGTATTCCCCCTTTCAAGATTAAAAACCAAATTCATATAACAGATCTGAAAAGAAAAAACATAGATTTAGATACAGCACATAAAGTAACGTACACACAAGAATTAAGAAATATATTACAGCATTTGATTAAGTTAAAGTTATTTCATGTAGTTTGTTATAACGTGCTGATCTTTCGTAACCCAGAGAACCCAAGTCTGTGCAAGTTATAAATTGGTGAACGTTTATATTCATATATGCAAACATCGGGGTTCGAAACAATTATACGCAATGAAAACTTCTGAAAATTAGTAAACACTTGTTTATCCATCCATATAACGTAGTATCGTAAAAATTAAAACGCGTATCGCTCTGGTATTCCACTATTAAGTTATCGAAACGAGAATGTTATGTTATTCGTTTATGTGCAATCGCTACCTAAATTGATTAAATTTTGCATAAAAATATTAATACATAAATATGTGGGATTTCGACCCTTTTTTTAGGGAAACGGCCATTTATTTTTAGAAATGTGTTCACGCTGGTTTTCGGTTTCATTTAGAGTGCTTTTAAAGAAGAGATAATTTTTGTGATGAAACATATTTTCAGTGACAAATTTTTAAGGGCACATAATCATATGTGAACACAAACACGGGATATAATGTCATACGTTTTTTTTACATTTTTTTACACAGAGGTCACCACTTATCAAGGCCCGGAAGCCACTCAGGGATAAGGGTTATTGCAAGTACATTACGTTAGTGTGGAGATTTGATGAAGTGTTTACTCAAGGGGGCGGTTCATTAGGAATTTGTTAACGTTGGACTTGAAGACATCCAAGTTGTAGTCAGGTGGGAAGCAGGCAGACGGAACAGAGTTCCACAGGCGTGCAGTTCTAAGAAATAAGCTTTGTTCATGGACTCCACGTTTTGATTTATGCACAGATAAAGGGTGGGGGAAATTTTTCACAGTGGATTCAGCGAGACGGGTGTTTTTCGTGAAAGATTGGCGAGGGGGGGACCAGAGATTGGAGTTCAGACGAGCACCTTCCATTTAGTTACAGCCATACGTTAAAAAACACAAAATAATGAAGTTAAAAAGCATATATTCGCAAAAGACATAATTTATATATGTTTAAATTTGAAGGTTTACACCAATAGGAAAACATTGAATGTTCGTTGATATTTTTATTTATCTTGTAAAATCAAGGGAATTCATTAGCGGTTGTATTAGAAGAAATCTGAAGTGATTAATAAACAGCTATGTCTTTCGGGGGCCACGGATATCGTATTCATAACTTATCTGGTTATTTTTATAATTTATAATTCCTTGAAGTTGTTTATGACAGTTAATTTTCAAATTAATGTAATGTTAAATTTTAGACAATTTGCAGACGTTAATAAGTCAACAGTTTGTGTTCCTGTGTATTCGTTTATGTGTGTGAGTGTGTGTGTTTGTGTGTGTGTGTGTGTGTGTTTGTGTGTGTGTGTTTCAGTGGAGAGAGATGTTGCAAGATGCACAGCCGAAATGGGGCGCCCGGCAACAATGATCTGCAGATCGGATCAACAGGATTCCACTTATTTACTGGCTTTAAAAGATTTTAAATAGATCAAAGAAGAACCATTTCGAATCAGTTCAAAAAGTTCTCTGATTGGTCCAGATTATCATTATTTGTTTTTATTCCGGTAAGTGTATGCGCAGATAAGATGCGTACAAACGCATTTATGCATTCTGACGCTTGTATCCATGTGTAAACACGCTACACTTATATATGTACATATAAATATATATTTAAATATATAAATATATATTTAAATATATAAATATATGTTCGCTAGCTGGTAGAACGGCATTGCCCTGCCGTACATTACGGCTAAACATGATATTATAATTTATGCAGATTATATATATATATATATATATATATATATATATATATATATATATATATATATATATATATATTATAGAATCACTCCTCCATTGAATATCACATATTACGAGGAAAATTTTGCCTGGTGGACTAATTCGCTCAAAATTAAATATCAAATAATGATAAAGTCGTTCATCAAATTCCATCTGTGTTTGTTTACAATATCACGTCAGCTGATATTCGAGCTTGGAAATGTCACTTCTGGTTTATATTTAGTTTTAAAATATACAAACGAAGAAATGATTTGCGGAGATTTTAAATGATAAATTCTTTTTATCGAAAATGGAACTCGATCATTATATAAAAAATAAAAATAAATTAAAGGATGAGGTACACCTAGGCTTGAATCAGGGATCATTCGATCTGCAGTTCAATGCTCTATCCCTACATTATATCTCGCGAATATAACCAATCTCTTTCCTTTTAAAAAAGAAAGGATTTGCTGAAATTTTATAATCACTATCTCTCCCTCCTGCTCTTCCTCTTTCTCTCTCTTCCTGCCCTTCTATATTTCTATCCTTTTAGGAAATATATTCTAATATTTTTATTATTTATTATTATATTATTTATTTTTTTTATTCTATATTCTTTTTTACTCTTTATATTTTATACTCAATATTCTTATAAACAGGCTGATTACATCCTACCAAGCCGATCTATTTAACCGGTTACCCCCCCTCTCTCTCTCTCCCTTTCTTTGTTTCTCTATCCTTTAATAAGTTACCTCTCTTCTGCCTCCCCTATTTTCCCTCCTCTTTCTCTCCCCCTCTTTCTCCTCATTCTCTGATTCCAGCTTTAACATCTATCCCTTTCAACTATTGTTATCAGTCTCTTTTTTTTATAAATTTACAGTTGGATGCTTCTGATCTTGCCCAGTTTTATGAAATTATATGCTGTATCTTCCATTATAATAAACATTAAATATGCGTAGTCTGACGATACTATCAGCTCGTCAATTCGAAGACATATATATATATATATATATATATATATATATATATATATATATATATATATATTCTCAAATACTCGAATACCTCACTTTTTATTTATCACAACATATATATATATATATACATATGATTACCTAATTTACTCACATAAATTAATATATGAAAGTATAAATTTATGCGTATACTTAAAGTATTTACTTCAACACAACTCAATACGTAGGTAGAACTAGGTAGTAAGTTATTAAATGTATATGGCGATTAAGCTACACAGAATATTCCGCGTTTTCTCCACGCTAGGATTCATCAGGCTTATAAAATCTATAGTACCATCCGTCTCTAGAAGAATTTCTACGCTCTCAGCCGATAAAAAAAAACCTTTGATCAAAATGCTACTTTCTTCAATAATGCCTTAGGAAATTCAGGATACAATGAAAAGATTCAATATAACCATTATACTCTACCTGTATGCCGTCTTATCTGTAATCAGACACAATATGACTCGCAAGAAACCAGTTCAAATAACAAGATCTGCTGCTATCAATAGCAATGGTCCACTCCACAAATATATTTTGAATCAACATTCTAATCGTAATACTTCTAACCCACCCTGTCGCACTAGGAGAAAGAAAAATATTTAATCCTCCATTTAGCATAAATGTTAAAACTAATATACCTAAAGAATTCTTGAATATTGTAGAAAACTCTTTCAAATACCCACACAGATATAGTTCAATTTTTAATAAAAAACTCAATAAGAATTTCTTATTCTACTATGCCTAATTTAGCACAAAGAACCTTAGAATCTAATAAAAAAAATTAAATCAGCCCAAAAAGTCCCTTTCCCAATCCAACCAAAAAGAAACTGCAACTGTATTAACAAACATCTTTGTCCACTCAATAATGATTGCATCCATAAAGATGTAATATATTCATGCACAATTACAGAGATCCCACGAAATTGTCCCATAATAGACAATAACATTTTGCCACCAAATTATCCTTCCTCCGACCCCCCCTCTGATATAATTATTAATCCAACAAACAAATCAACCAGCCCTACTATTTTCAATCATACAACCAGCTATAATAATAATAATAATAATAATAATAATAATAATAATAATAATAATATTAATAATAATAATAATAATAATAATAATAATAATAATAATAATAATATTTTTTATAGCAGCCATCCTAACACTGATAACACTAATTATCCCCTCCAAATCAATCCTGATACAATTACTGTCCTACCCTCTGTTCATCAAAATGAACAAAATTTAAATTCTCTTCCCAGTATAAATCAACAAATTAATATTAATTCTCGACCCCGAACTATTAATAAAACATATACATACATAGGTGCTACTTCAACTTTAATAAAGAAAAGAATTTCAAACCACACTTTTTCTTTCAATAACCAAAATTCAAATAATAACCAGGGAACATCTCTAACTACACTCGTTAAAAAAGCTTAACTCTGCCAATACCCACTTTTCAATTAAATGGACCATCCTAAAAAAAGTTAAGTCTTACACTCCAGGATCTAAGTTTTGTCACCTCTGTACATCTGAAGCTATAACTATTATAACCTCCCCTCAAAGTAGTAATATAATACACTCTAAAAACGAACTGATCTCCTATTGCAAACATATGTCCAAGTTAAAATATGGTAAATTTGAAATCACATAGCTATTAATTTAACCCTTCAAATATATCTCTTTTCCCATAATTTTTTTTTAATTAATCTTACCTTCTAAGCTTTTTATATTTTTAATTTTATTTGTTTTTCTTTATTTATTTGGCCGGTTTTCAATCTGCTGTCTCCGTTTTATGGTATAAGACACCTATTAATTAAATATATACAGCAACCTACTCATTTTTATTCTATGTATTTGTTTACTTATATTTCACTATATGCATTTACATACACATTTATTTGCCTTATTCCGGAGTTTGTAGATACCGGCCTCTCGCTCCCCTTATTTTGTATGTAAGTATGTATGTTTTTGTTTAACTTGTATATGTGTTTGGATATGTGTATATGTTTATGCATGCGTGTGTGTTTGTATATATATGTATATATATATGCGTGTGTCTGTTATTGTATATGCATTTATATGCGTGTGTGTATGTATATACATGTATGTGTGCATTTGTGTGTCTGTATATATGCATGTGTATGTGTATATATATATGTATGTTACTGTATATATATAATTTTCTATTTTTATTTATTTTTTTATTTATTTACTTTCACTTTTTCTTTTATATATATATATATATATATATATATATATATATATATATATATATATATAACAGACGCCCCATTTCTTAAACTTGGCCATTTATTTGTTCTTCTGATACGTTTTCTTAATTTAATTCTGGGACTTTCACGTGCATATCTAAGCTGACCTAATTATTAACGCTAACTTTCGCGCTTTTTGTCTGGGTCAGTTTGACCTTGCTTTTCAAATTTAAACTGTCACCGCTTTTCGGGTTTTTTATTTTTTATTTTTTTAAAGCCTTAATTTTTTTATTTATCCAGCCTTGACAGACGTGTTTAAATATTATCTCTAGTGCTTTTCTTTAAATGATTTAGAATTCATTCCATTTGCGCTTTTTTCCAAGGAACTCTGCCTTTTGGATTATTTTGGACCATTTGGAATTTACCCATTGGATTGAAATTTTGAATTCGACCGTTTTGGATTTTACCATTTTTGGATTTTTACCCTTCACCGGACTATCCATTCATGTGAAATCTTTTTATTATTTTTCTTTTGCCTCCTGTTCCCTTTACCCCACCCTTTTTTAACCAAGTAAGATCTTTGACTTACTTGTAGTTTCATTAAATACTTTTATATGCAAAATCCGATCCTACATTTTGCTAATTCCTGCCCTCTGATGAGAAGGAAAGTATTTCTTCGAAACTCCGCAGATTAAGGACTATCCACTTATTTTTTGCTTCCTTCTTTAAAATTAAATATGTTTTTAACTCTTTTTCAAGATGTCTTTTAACACGTTTTATTAATCATTTGTTTATATTATAAGCTCTATTTCCTTTTCGGCTTTATTGAGCTTTTATATCTGGCTGAGTTTATTTTACTTGTAAATATTAACTCTTTAATATTTATAATATATTTTAAGTTGACCATTTTAATTACCTTGGTAAACTTATTGTAACTTTTATTTTATATATATATATATATATATATATATATATATATATATATATATATATATATATATATATATATATATAAGGCAGACCGGAAACAAAACAAACAGTACATAATTACTAAAATGCATTAAATAAAAAAAATAAAAATTAAAAAAGCAGGATATTCATACTGGATTAAAATATACAGAGGTAGGAATAAGCTTTAGTTAAATAAATACATACATCATCATATAAACACACAAATTCGGACCTAGAAAAATTTGCCCCGGGCAGAAAACAAGATGGCTGACTAGAGCTGAAGATTATTTACGTGTTACCATTAACGGTTTCCCGTTGTGTTGGGCTTGAAACCGACGGTACACATGTTTTTCTGAACTTCTGTATAATTAATAAACAAATATATATATATATATATATATATATATATATATATATATATATATATACAAATATATATATATATATATATATATACATATATATATATTTATCAGTGGTGAAAAAACCGGACTATAGTGCCCAATGTGTAGCCAGAGCGGTACTGTGAAGTAAGATCGCCTGATGGACTCACAGTAATAAATGTCCTGTATATATATATATATATATATATATATATATGAGATTTTAAAGGCAACATTATACCTATATCACGCAATGCTTCAAGCAAACTACATCTAATTTATATAAGTATAATTATATGTGAGTATATATATACACGTGTGTGCATATGTTTGTATATATATATATATGTGTGTGTGTGTGTGTGTGTGTGTGTGCATATGTTTGTGTGTGTGTAAAGAAATATAGACGCAACTTTTTTTTCAAAGATTTTATTCATAAATTTCACCCTATATCTCGGTTCACACAAGATGATAAAAGATGTTAAAACCAGTTTTACATGAATCGAAAGAGAGTGAGATGTTTTCTTTTTAATTTCGTTTAGGTACATGTAAAAAAATGAAATAAATAAACATGGGAAAATATATTAAAATGGACAAAATTTCACTTTCGCAATACAAATACATAGTAAAACGAAAAAGAAGACAAAAAAAAAACAAAAACAAAAAAAAAACACACACACAAAAACAAAATTAACAACGGTACAGATTTTGTAAAGTGCTTCCATTCAGTCTGCAGTTTTATGATAAAAAATTATTTTGTGAACTGTAGTGTCGCAGACAGACATACCGAGCCCCTCCTTTAAAATTTTGTTTGAATAAAGTAGTGATAGACTAGGTGTGTCAGAAACTGACCTTACGAACCTCTGTCTTTCCCAGCTTATAACTACTCAAAAAATGTAATTCAAACCCTCATTTTTTTTCAATATAAGGACCACGGTTTTATTAAAAAAAAAACAACAACAACAACGTGGTTTCCCAAAAAAAAAAGGTTTTAAACTTCGGACTTCACAGGTAAATTTCTAAAAAACACTTATTTGTTTTTGTTCTAATTTTGAATATCTTATTTATTGATTTGTCTCCTCAATTTGTGATATATAAACCTAGGTGAGTAAATTAATTATTCACTTTTTAATAGACATTTCAAAATGGGGGGTCGTGAATTAAAAAAAAACGTTTGCTTAAAATATTTCATTCAGTTTATTGGAGAGAGGATAAAATTTCACATTGAGCCCGAAAATAGCGTAAAAATTGAATCAATAGAAAATTTTTGTTATAGATTTTTAAAGTTTAAAAATTGAAAAATATTTAACACGTAAAATTCAATTGATTTCATTACGTAAAAAAATGTTTTTAAAAATATAAAAAAATAATATTTCTATTACTTTATATAACTTTAATAGTTTATTTTGGAAGTATAATCGATAAAGAAAATAAACAGCCAACTTTTAAAAGAGAAATTACGAGATTTTTATATCCTATTCGCAGTTTCGTCGCAGGGTTGTAAACAATTCCCCCCAAGTTCTGATACACCTAGTGATAGACGATTTTGAAACATGACAGTTTCCTTATGTTAAGTATGAGTTGGCTTGAAAATACGGTGTGAAGTCCATGTCCAACTAGTGCAATGATTATCACAATCGGTGCCCTGTCTTTAGGTTCTGGTTTCGATCACAGCTAGAGTTTTTTTTTTTTTTAATTTACTAACAAGAAGTGAACTGTTAAAAATCCCATAATACTCGCAGCCACGTGTTTCTGTTTCTGTCTGGGTTTTTAAAAATATAATTTAATTTTTTTTAAAAAGAATTTAACGTTACGTGTAATTCTTACGGCATTTCTGTTTATAATGAATAAAAATTATAATATGTATGCGTGTTTAACAACGAGGCAACGCTGGGTATACATTCTAGTATTATATAACATTTAAAATGTGTGTACATGTTGAACACGGTTTAATTAGTTTTCATCAGTAAAAAAGGGTTTCTAAGGGGTCAAAATTGAAAATTGATAGGTGAGATTCGTGGATGTTTTTTTTCTGTTTTCAACTATTTCCCTATTGCGCATGCAGGAAGGGTTTACATTACAGATTCTTTATGTTACCTTAAAGTTGGTTTGAAAAAAAACTCCTTAAAGAATGTGTCAAGCTGGCTGAATGGTTATCGTATTTGACTCACTGTCTTTAGATTTTTGTTTCGATTTCAGCTCGCGTACGTTTTTAGTCACATAAATTTACTGTTGAACAGTTAAAAATATATATAATACTCGCATGCATATGTCTCAGCTTTGCGTTTTTTTATACCTTTCATACCTAGAGAATTTCTGTTTACAATAAAGAATAATTCTGCATTCAATAAATATAATATTTATGCGTATTTTACGACCAAGCTACGCCGCGAATATATTCCTCTATTCTAAAAACGTGAGAATATGTGTCTGTGAGGACACTTCTCAACCTATATACTCGACGTACTTTTAACCTACAGACGTGAACTTTAGTATATAGAGTATTACGACATACGGAAAACTTTTTAAATCCGTTTCCATCCTAAAAAAAAGTGAGACAAGCGGTAAACATTTTTAAAAACGTTGATACTTAGAAGGGGGGATCCTCAAATTTATATCCGTTTGTCAACTGTATTAGAAATGCGCATGCGCGGTTGTAAAACATGACAGCTTCTTTATTTTTAGAATTAGAACTTTTGAAAGCGCGTTGTGTAGTCTTGTCAAGCTGGTCTGATGGTTATCGTATGCTACTCACCGTCTTTAGGTTGTTGTTTCGATCTCAGCTAGAGTTTTTTAAAAATGTTTTTACAAGAAGTGAACTGTTTAAAAAAAAAAGGTACTCATGGCACGCGTGTGAATTTCTTACAGTGTTTTACTACATTTTTAAGGCATTTAATGTTACGTTTTATACATAGGATATTTCTGTTTATAATAAATAAGAAATCTGAATTAAATAATCCATCATAATCATCATCAAGTGGGGTCCTGTCTGATACAAGCATTGGCGGCTATGGCTCTCCAGCTATCTCTCTCGAGGCTTTCATGAATTCTTTGTTGCTCATAATTTTTGATGTCGCCTGCCAATTTTTTGACGTTCACTGTCAACGTATGTTTCCCGTTGTTGTCCTCCGCTTCTTCTAGCCATGATCTTTCCTGCCAAGTTAATCTGTTATATTCCGCTTTTTCTGTATACATGCCTCATGGACATTATTTGTCTTTTTCGTTCTGTTCTTATTAGAGATCTTCCTGTGTTTGCTATTTCTGATATCCCTTAGTTTGTTTCCTTTTCTGTCCACGGTATCTTAAAAACTCATCTCAGGAACCAAGTCTCAGTTGTCTCTAATCTTTTCCTCGTGGTGTTTGTGATTGTCCAGCACTCACAACCGTATAATAGAACAGACCATACATATGTACGGAGTATTCTGAATTTGGTGTCTATTTAATATTCATGCGTATTTCATAACCAAGCAAGGTCGGCCGTTTTGTTTGTGTTATAGAAAAAAGAAAGCAATATTTTTTTCATCAGGTTTTTATATATATACTAGGCTGGGTACGCTGCATTTCCTGGGTGTTTGAAGGGGTGTGTTGAACGAAAAAAAGTGGTAGTAGGCAGACAGGCTCGAATCAGTACCGCGAAGGAGGAAAATAACGTAAACAAAAATAAAAAAAAATACGTGATGTCTTTGCCGTTGAGTCCGTCGCCAAATCAGAAGTGGCGAAGGTTTCAGTTAAAGCTATTCAATCGAAATGAGTGGACGAGTTTCAAAAATATCAGCGAAAAAAGCGACCCCTCCCTGTAGAAAAGTGCCAAGTAAAGCGTTCTGAGTTTCTTACTCCTCCCAAAACTCACATCATTGCTCAGAGACTCCATGCTTTCCTTGAATTACTTATGCCACTCAAAATGTAAAGTTTCATCCATGCAACGTTGTCCAAAAGCAGTTTGAAGGACTCCATACGTTTCTGTTTCATTTGTCCAAAGTTATGATCAGAATTTGGTTGCATATCTTTCTTCTTAATTATTCTCACGTCCGGATTGTATGCCATGCTATGACAATCGGGCTTTAGTAGGGGTATATTCGAATTTCTGCTCTAGCTGCTCATTTGAATCTAAAACCATGAAAATTGGTCAGCTGTCTCATAAGATGTATCGAATTTTCCAAAGTCTACGACAAATTTAAATTCGTATACAAGAAGTCTGGAAACTGCGTCTGTTTGAGGGTTAATAAATTAATTTTTTTAGAAAAATTTGGATATTTGTTGCCCGAAGGGTCGAGCGTCAAAACGATACCAAGCTCTTGAAAATCCGTCGCCTGTTTCGTAAGTTTTTGCCAGACATACAAACACACATTACAGTCCGAACTTCTTCTCTTTTCACATTTCACTCTGTAATAAGGAAGTAGACTGAGACATATTTTTTCAAATGCGAATTTACCCCCCCCCATATTAAAACCTGCCCTTTCGCCGTACTATACTCACAATGAGACAAACTAATAAGGAGTTGTCTTTTAAATCAATGTTTATAAAAAAGTTGAATAGTTGTTCTTAGAATAAAGTGACCATTTTGTTTCTGTATTTGATAGAATTAAAAAGACAGGAAGTCGCCATTAAAAAAAAAAATGAACTATCGTTGCCCTTCTTCCATTTTCCTTTTTAATGAGCGCAGCGTGGTCGTCGTCGTCGTCGTCGTCGTTGTTGCCAATCTCTTGACCGGCAACCTTTTGGATCTTTACAAAGTAAACATTTAATATTCCTGTTGTTCATTTGTTTACGTGTGTACTTCTCGACCCGTTTGTGCATAAACTTCAAGTAAAACAGGACGGCGAATTAATAATAACACGTTAATAAAATGAGATATTGTTTTACTTATATTTGTTTTACTCATATCCAAAATGGCGTCTATTTACAGATAATTCATGATATATAAATTTATATCGTCTCTGATAGCAACATGGCGACGATGACATTCCCTTTTACAAAAACACAAACATACTGTAACTACTACTACTACTACTACTACTACTACTACTACTACTACTACTACTACGTATAATATCACTCCAAATAATTATCTGTTATTGCTTCCTTTAGTCCGTACGTTACGCTTCAAAAAAGGCGAAATACCTATTCTGAACACCAAACTGCCTTTAAAAAATGCCAAATTCGTAAAATCTGGCTGAAAAAGCAATTCTAGTAACACTGGGCAGTATATGAAAGTGATTTAGCTTTGATCACGCCTCGTAACAGACATAGAAAAGAAACTGCGGTATATCAGATTTCGCCGTTTGAGCACTTCACACGGTGAAGATAAAGGAGACAAAAAAAACGTAGCAAATACCTTTGGCAAACCAAATGTGTAATACTCATCTACTTGCGGCCTAAGCCACTATACTTACTCACTATACCCTCGCAGTAGTCTCTATCTGTCATAGCACCCAAAAGATCATCCTTGGAGATAAATGTATCTCGTTGTATCCTATCTGAAAAAGTTAACTTTCCTGGTCGATTGGAAGATAATGGGTGTCTCCATTGTATAAATGATGAAACAAGTTCTTCTGTGGCACGTGTACAATGTCAAGCAAACTGAACGCGGCTTTTTCAAACTGAGGTTTATACTCTCGCTAAGTTACCATATAACATTTCTAGAGTTTTTGGTGATTTCGCCATGAGATATTGAGTACTCTTATCAAAAGATGTGTAACCTCGATCTAAACGACGCTGTTGTTTTGCTGAAAGAGTCCAAGTTGCAGATCTATAAAGTAAGATTGGCTGAATAAGTACGCGGAAAACTTGGATTTTGAATTTGCGAGCAAGATTGGATTTCCACATGTTACCCATGTTGTTACAGTCAGTCCATGCCATGCCCTTTCTAATGTTAAAGTCTTTCTTAGACTTCCTGATGTGTGATCCTAGATACTTTTAGACATGTAGCAAGATCCCCCTTTCTCTTGTAAAGAACCCCAGATACAAAAAAGCGTTCTAATCTAATAGTTTGTTTCCATTTGCTGTATCTTTCACTCTCTCATCATCATTAAAATCATCACCAGCAGCAGCAGCAGCAACAGCAGCAGCAACCCACCTGTTTTTTTTGTTTATGTTTTTTTTTTGTTTTTTAATAACATTGTCGACGAACGCAACACCCCGAATTGTAAAGCCATGGTGATCTTGTGAAGACAAGTAAAGACGGTAATTTCATTAGAGGGTGCTTCTCCTCCCAGTGACTTAAACGCGTCCCCAGATACTAAAATGGAAATTTCTACGACTCGGCGCGGTACGCACAGCGCCTAGCCTTACCAAATGATCACCTATCTGGTACTGGCTAGGACCAAGATAAGTTAACATTGGTTATCTTGCTGTACTAAATTGCAAAGATTCAACTTTTCTGCTAACAGGAACTATGCTGGTCAAGCATCTATATATTAAACCATTTTGTGGCCGAAAAAGATTAACAGAAATTAAAAGTAAAGCATAATAAAATTTTTAATTTTTAATTGTCATTTATACGTTTAGAACTTTTCAGATTGAGACAGTTTCTCAATTTATTTTATACTAGCGAGTAGGGGCGTAAAATACGCTAAAATATGATATTTTAATTTGTCTAGATTTAATATATATTATTATATAGTCGTGGTTTCAGAAGTAAAAATGAAGTATTTTTTTATTGCCATCAGTACGAATCGAAACCGAAACTGTGGCATTCAAAGCTGGTGACGTTACGCATATAAACTGCTTAAAAATAAAGAATAAACTAAGTTGAATGTACAAATTGTACAAGGGCTTTTTCAATTTGACCCAATTTGACCTCTTTAAAACTATTTTAACCGGCTAAAGACCAATAGAATAACGGGCCGTAAAAATCCAGTAATAATAATAATATTAATAACAACAACAACAACGACGACGACGACGACGACGACAACAACAACAACAACAACAACAATAATAATAAAAAAAACATGGCCTTCAGGCTAAGGAGACAGTATAGTATCTGTTTTGATGCTACACTTAAGTTTATTTGCGCTTGGTAAATGTACGGGAAACCCTAATATCCCAAATAGTTTTTACGCTTTTACTACTTCCGGAGTGCCCCTATTTGAGGAGCTATTTTCCCCCACACGGAAACGGGCTTGTGTCACAATTTGCTTTAGTAAGGAAGCAAATATATATCAAGAATCATAGTGGTAGTAATGATTCTATAAAGCGATAAGGATTCAGTTTTAAATAATTGAAACACGGCCTGACATCTTGTGATATCTTTCTCTCAGTGAAGCTAATGCCATCATGTTGAAAAATTGACGCCAAGATTAGTTGTAACTATTTACACATGCATAAGATGTCTGCCAGATTGTTTCTCTCCTTTCCAGAAGGGAGAACGTTGAGTGCTTGATACGAATTTGTAAATGTGCCAGGTAGATGTTATAAAGTCTTTCTAGAGACTGATTCAACAGGACAAGATCTATATCAGTCACTATGATCTGGAGGTCAAAAACTAGTCAATGCAGTGGAAAAACTGAGAATCATCAACCTCAAAGAAAACATGGCTGCATCCAATGTCATGCTCACACTATCCTGGGATCAGTACTGAATTGTGATTACAGATTTACTGGCAAATACTACTAAGACTATTAATAGAACTAATCTATTATGCTTATTTTTGAGGAAATGGAGAGCATTAATCGATATCAACAGGCGCATCAAGGTTTTCAAAGACATTTTCCTCGTCTAGGACAACGCTCTGATTCACAACCTTCATGTCGTCAGATCAGAAGCACGGACGAATAAAATGACCCTAACTAATGACCCTAACCTTGACTTCTTACCTAAAACATTGTTTTTAAAAAAAAAGATACCATTTCTCATATGATAAAGTCTTGATTTCGAAAAATCAATTCGAGGTTGGAGAATCAACCTGACGTGTTCTACAGAAACGATCTCCAAAACACATCATAGGTGGAAATATATAAGCTTTGCCGGTTCCTTTGTAGAGAAAGACGAATAACTTTTTCATCGCTCTTTGCTCTATTACTATGTGTAATAGGTCAGTGGCATTACATATTGGACGCTCCTAGTATTTATATTGTAAGCTGAACGGGAAGTTTATCATCGCGCATTCAAAGCAGCATAAACGTCGAGAAGATAACTGGAGGAGATACCAGCATTTTGAAAAAGTGAAGATTGATAAGGAGAATAGAATTCATGTTCTAAGGACAGCTATCTAATTTAAAACAACAACTAAATAACTTGCAATGCTCCAGGCAAATTTAGGCGTAATAGGGCTTCGATAATAATTACCCGTGTGTATAAATGTGCGTGTGTTAGTGTGTGTGTGAGTGTGTGTATGATAGTGCATGTGTGAGCGTGTGAGTACGTGTGTAAGTGTGACAGGGAGTTTATGAGCGTGTGAGAGTGTGCATGTGCGTATGTGTGTATGTTGGTGCGCGTCTGTGCATGATTGAGTGTGTGTACGTGGATGTGTATGCGTGTGCGTGTGTTAGTGTGTGTGTGAGCGTGTGTATGAGAGTGTGTATGTGAGTACGTGTGTAAGTGTGACAGGAAGTTTGTGAGTGTGTCAGTGTGTCGATGTGTGTATATGTGTGTATGTGGGTGCGCGTTTGTGCATGATTGTGCGTGTGTGTGTGTGCGTGCGCGTGTTAGTGTTTGTGTGAGTGCGTTTATGAGAGCGTGTTTGTGAGCGTGCGTATGAGAGTGTGTATGTGAGTACGTGTTTAAGTGTGTTAGGGAGTTTGTGAGTGTGTGAGTTTGTGCATGGGTGTGTATGTGGGTGCGTGTCTGTGCATGATTGAGTGTGGGTGTAAGTGTGTGTGTATGTGTGTGCGTGTGTTAGTGTGTGTATGAGTGTGTGTATGAGAGCGTGTGTGTGAGCGGGTGTATGTGAGTATGTGTAAGTGTGTCAGGGTATTTGTGAGAGTGCGAGTGTGTGCATGTGTGTGTATGTGTGTATGTGGTTGCGTGTTCGTGCATGATTGAGTGTGTGTTTAAGTGTGTGTATGTGTGTGTGCGTGCATGCTTTTGTGTGTGCGTGTATGTGTATGCTTGTGTGTGTATGTGTCTGTGATTATGCGTTTGTGTTAGTGTGAGTGTGTGTGAGAGGGAGAGTGTGTGTGTTTGTGAGTGTGTTTACGTTTGTGAGTATGTGTGTGTGTGCATCTACCCCCTTTCTCGCCTTCGTTATGGCATTGTCGAGAACGAGACCCCGTACAACCGAGATACAAGAAAGCGAGTTGCTTTTAGTAAATTTCCAACAGCATCACATTTATGACCAACAGAACGACTCACTTCGCCATCTACACCCTTCCTGCATTTAATTATCCACTGCACATAAACATGTCTTTCAAATTTCTCCTTCCAATTATCGTTATATTTATCTCCTAACATGCTAAGCGTAAATGTTAATCTCCCCAATGTTTCACGTTTCTTATCTCTAATCACTTATTGAATACGTAATCCACCCACTTCCTTGACGCACACGATTTCTCTTTAATTCTTGTTATTATTCTCATCTGATTTTCGTCAACATCTTGTCATCTTACATTGCATCTCATCGCTCTCTTTCTCTCTCTCTATGTATGTATCTATCTACCATTCTATGTATCTATCTATCTATCAATCTATTCTTCTATGTATCTATGTATGTATGTATCTATATATCTATCTATCCTTCTATCTATCTATCTATCTATCTATCTACCCTTCTATGTATCTATCCATCTATCCTTCTATGTATCAATCTATGTATGTATCTATATATCTATCTACCCTTCTCTCTATCTATCTATCCTTCTATGTATCTATCCTTCTATGTATCTATGTATGTGTCTATATATCTATCTATCTACCCTTCTATCTATCTATCCTTCTATGTATCTATCCTATGTATATATGTATGTATATATATATATATATATATATCTACCCTTCTATGTATCTATGTATGTATCTATATATCTATCTATCTATCTACTCTTCTATCTATCTATCTATCTATCTATCTATCTATCTATCTACCCTTCTATGTATCTATCTATCTATCTACCCTTCTAAATACCTATCTATATATCCTTCTATGTATCTATGTTTGTATGTATCTACCTATCTATATATCTATCCTTCTATGCATCTATCTATCTATCCTGCTAGTTTTGTATCTATGCATCTATGTATGTATCTATCTATACTTCTATCTATCTATCTATCCTATCTAAATTTGCTTTCTTGGTTCAGACAAAGGAAACACATACCTTCATCATATGGATTAATATATTTCTCCTATCTCTGATCTTTTTCCTCAAACAAATGTTCCCCTTTGATCTGCACGGTGTTGTCACTTCTACATCATGCAAAGAGCGTGATTTTCCAAGCTTTCAAACGCAGAGATGATATCTTTCGTGCAAATCCGCCCAACTCTCATACTCTGAAATAAAGCTATAACTAAAATTATACGAGTCTCAAAATATACCTCATTACTTAATTGATGCATTAATGATCTAATGTTTTTACATAACACTGGCCACCATATATAATTTGGTCCCCAATGTTTCTAAGCTGGTTTAGACTAATTATCGTGAGCTGATTCCGAAAATCATATTATTTTTTATAATCACACAGAAAATACGGTGCAAGCCCGTCTCTTCTCTATCGTTATTTCCATGGCAAATGGTCATCTAAGCGCCAAGCTATGGTTCTCTTGCCACACTTTCATGGAAAACACTCGTCTAGCTTAAACGAATATAAATAATTTATCCCACTTTTTATCTATGCCGAAACCAAAATGTAGATTCCATAGACGAAGTTTCTTTATTAGAAAGGAAAGCCCGTGGAACGCTCTTCATTTTTTTCTGCTTTCCAGCCGACTACAATATGGTCGTTTTCAATTTCAACGTTAAGAAGTTTTTGGTAAGCTGTCCGCTTAAGTAGTTCAATTTAACAACTTTCCCATTGACTACCGCACACTCATTAACCCTTATCCTCGAGCGATATCCGAGCTTTGATAAATGGTAACTCTTTTGCAAAAAAGACAATCAGACAAAAGACCGGCTTCATCATAGGAAATATGTAAAAGTCCGACTAACTTAATAACGCAAAAATATAACCGAAACACACACAAGTCTCTCCATGCAACGTACTTCTCCACTCGTATCATCCTCTTATTTCTCCCACAATTTCCTATCGTATTAGCATTCATATTTATACATCTAATTCTAACGGTGTCTCTGTTATAGCACCTTGTTACAGATAATAAAGAATACTTCTACTTACTATAAAACTCGTGAGAATAGGTGTAACGGCGTTATATACAAGCTACGCATGCTTTGCAGTCGGACTGACGCATAACTACTGCATTTATTTGTTTTACATCGATATAAATAAGTCAGTAGATGTATGAATGTGTTTGTAAATATTTAACAGGTAAACTCTTAAACTACTGTTCACATTACACTGCCATATACAGGAAATATAAATTATAAACCAAAGATGGTTTATAACGAGTGAAATCTTTGTTTGGGAATAACGCATACAGAAATATATCAATATGTTAAAATGCGGAATATTCTATTTAACTGGCCGACATGTTTATACACCTTTCCGCGCATGATCATATAAATCTATTATTTCAAGTGTCTTAATATTTATATAAGTCTCGATATCAACATTGGTAGAGAGCTGTTTTGGTTTGATAGTACTAAGTCATTTTTTAAAAAAAACTTTTGCCATTATATTTTTATATTAATAACTGCTAATATCAACATAATTTTAATATATTTTTTACGTATTTTACGGCAAAAGCGCTATTAGTACTATAGTACTATTAGTATAGTACTAACATATAAATGCTATTAGTATAATACTAACATATAGATTCTTGCATTATATTTTGAAAGAAAAAGGACTAAAAAATTAAAGATTAAGCTTAAAACGAGAATTAGGGCTACTGGCGAAACCTCTATAAAATAAAACGCACCTACTGCTCATAGATCATAAGGGTGGTAAAAAAGGAGCCATTATGAATTAATGTTTACTTTAATCAATAAGATAATTATGTATGAGGAGGGAATATTAACATATATCAAATACAACCTGGCAACGTCTGGTACTTCAGCTAGTGTATACATATATTTATAAACATACTTCTATACACACAGGCAATATTTACAAAACTTTCGCCTAGCAACCGTCCTCACAGTTATAGAAACGGATTGACTGAACGTCAGATTGGTGGAAACATCATTACTGTTATAGAGAGGCATGCAAATTTCCATAAGATCGGTGTTGAAATCAATCCTTTTACCATTAACGAGATTAAGAATTAACAGATTTATCATTATCAAGCTTAGTTTAAGATAATTATGTATGGGGACGGAATATACAAATATATGAAATACAATCTGGCAACGCCGGGCACTTCAGCTAGTTTACAAGTTATGTTGTTCTAGCGGGTTATTTTTTGGAGACTGTTATCGGGACACAACAAGTTCATGTCTTTTTATTTCTTCTTAATATATCTCTTATAGTCATAGTGTAATGTTCAATCATTGGAAGAATACACAAAAATGCGCTTGCTTCATTTCCTCCAAAAGATGTGACAAGTTCGTGTCAAACGTGTTACTTTGCCTTTTCACAACCCCCTTACCTCGGTGTGTAAACGTAGCCGTTTTTGTACCTCTATAAGGCCACCATTCGCCCATGTATCAAATTTGGGCTGGTACATCTGCTGCTTGTCTCTAGCTACTGGACAGGATTCAAAAGAGAGTCGCCAACCTGATAGGTCCTGAGCTGTCGTCTCTGCTTCAACCTCTGTCCCATAGAGAAAATGTTGCATCCCTCTGCCTGTTCTACAAATACTTTAATGGTGAGTGCTCTGACGAACTACAAGCACTTGTACCTCCTCGACGTGACCACCCCCGACAAACCCGACAAGCAATTAAATCTCGCCCCTTTACAGTAGAGATCTCTAGGTGTAAGAAAGCCTTTTACTCCAATAGTTTCTTTCCCAGAATTCCAAGACTTTGAAACTCCCTTCCGGGATTCTGCTTTCCCAACTGTACTGATATGCAGAAGTTCAAGTGTAATGTGAACAAACATCTTTCTACTCATCTCTCTTCATAATGTCGCTGCAAATTATGTCCCTGATAGTATCCCTCTGACCTCAATGTGGCACTGGGCCTTGTTTGGGGTGAAAATTTATTAAAAAATAAAAAAAAAAAATGCATGTTAGTGAAAATCTGTTCAAATAAGCGGGATTTAACAACTCTTGTTTCAATAAAGTTCACCATTATACAACTTGTAAGATATCTCTTAAATCTTTTCTTAATACGTTTGGTATCCAGACCCGTCTAAGAATATCTTATTTTGTTCTTTTATAAAAGATAAAAGACTCTTATTACGGCCGATCCTTGACGCTGCATCTGTTCAAATACCTACACCCGGTTGTCACCATAATTCTAATTCATGAAAGTAGTTATTCAGGATGTTGAAAGTCTCTTCGTACCTCCTGTAGTTGGACTTGAATTGTTGCAAAAAAAGAAATACATTTGTTATGTGATTTTTTATTTTTTATGAAACAGACGAATGCTACTGGTTACGTCATGTTGATTCGTCAACTTGCAGTCCAAAATTAAAACATCGGACTTTATTTTAACATACGAGTTGTCTTTTTTCTGACGGGCACTTTTATTGACACTATGCACATGGTATTCTAGTCTCCTTCGAAGTAATCTCCTCCCTCTGCAATTCACTTGTTGTACCGTTGCAATGATCC
Source organism: Euprymna scolopes (assembly GCF_053919585.1). Lineage (NCBI taxonomy): Eukaryota > Metazoa > Mollusca > Cephalopoda > Sepiida > Sepiolidae > Euprymna > Euprymna scolopes. Next base: position 108,880,662 of record NC_136501.1, on the reverse strand, counting down.
TCGTCTCATTTCCATCCCTCAGTTGTCTCATAACAGACGGCTCTAATGTTGTCATAGAGATTAGGCAATAACAAAAAAGTCACGGAAACCAAGGCTTGATCATTAATAAGGATGAGGAACTGTCTTGATTCTTATCTTACTCATGCAACATCTTTCATTATTATCAGTTAATAATTTTCCCCACTCTTTATCTGTGCCTAAATCTAAACGTAGATTCCATGAACAAATCTTCTTTCTTAGAAGTGCACGCCTGTGGAACTCTGTTCCGTTTGCCTGTTTCCTAGCTGACTACAACTTTGATGTCTTCAAGTCCAACATAAACAAATTCCTGATAAACCTTAAGGAAGACACTTAATCAAATGCTCATTACTAACGATTACTACGGTATTATCCCATTGATTATTGTACACGCAATAACCCTTATCCCCGAGTTGATTCCGGGCCTTGATAAATGGTGACTACCATGGAAAAAACAGGCAAAATAAGTTAGTCAGCTACAGTATGAACTCTCATATATTGTGCAATCAGTTCCGGGATTTGGTAAGAAGAAATGGGAACTTTATAAAAAATCATTATATTTTTGCTTGCTGGTTAGGCATTCTCTTAAAATACTTGACCTTTACGCGAGGAAAAAATTGTAATGTCTCTTTCTATACTGAGGACATTAAAAAAATGTTTCTACCCAGAGTGTCCTTTTAGGGTAGGCTGGATTTTCACCACATTAAAAACAGACATTAAACTAGTGGATGGAAGGAAAACTGATGATCTGCTTGTGTTGCAGGTTTGGTATTCTGCATCACCACTTGTTCAGCACACTTTACCTAAACTGAAACTCTTAAAAAATGACTACAATAAAAAAAAAAAAACATTACGTTAAAACCAGGCTCAAACTAAAACAAGACCAACTTGCCTTCTCCCTTGAGGCTTGCATTTACGACAGCCGTGACCTTAGAACTAATTTAAATAATGTTGAAGCATTTTTCCTAACAAACACACCGGATATCTTAGTACTAAGTGAGACTAACCTACACTCCTCCATCCCCTCTAACTACTTTAATATGCCTGCATATCTCCTACTCTGCCGTAAGGACTCTGACAGACATATGCACGGGCTTGGAGTATATATTCGAAACACCCTCCCCTTGACTAGAGAAACTAGAATCGGACGATCAAGTTTTTATGTGCTTTAGACTTAACATGCAACATAACATAAGCTACTTTTATTTTCTCTACCGCTCTCGCTTGAGCCAGGACTGCACTCTAATAAACAAAGTTTCTGACAGCATAGATACAGCACTTTCCCTCGACACTAGCGCACAAGTGCATGTATTTGGTTACTTCACTGTCAACCACAGCAACTAGCTTGTATTTACTACTCACACAGACGCAACAGGTACCACAACACATAACTTTATATCTCATTCCCTATCACAGATGGTTACGTTTCCAACCCGTTTCCCAGACCAGCATGAACAACACGCATCACTTCTAGATCTGTTTCTGAGCACAGTTCCCGATGACTGTGTAACTAATGCACACAGCCCACTTGGGAACGCCGATCATGCAGTGGTAATGGTTGAAATAGCCCTAAACTTTAGAGCTAAAACTGAAGAGCCACTGCTAAAACAACAAGATATTATAAAAAGGATGACTGGGAAGCCACCAGGGATCTCATCAGGGACGCCCCATGGCAAAATATCTTTTCACTTCCTACTGAACATTACGCAAATGAGACCACTGAATGGTTCAAAACGGCAATTGAAGCACATGTTCCCACGCGCCAATTCTATAGCAAGCCCCACTTTCCCCAATGGTTTACTTCTACTTGTACAGCTGCAATAGTGCAAAGGCAGCATGCGTACCACAAATTTAACCGACGTCAAGTCCAGTTCAAACGGCAGAAGTAACTGTAAGAAGGAAATAGCGACAGTAAAAAGAGAGAATTTACTGAAACGATCTAAAAATGCATCGAAGCACAGAACCCGAGACTTCTGGAAAATCTACAATAATGTAGTAAATAATGGGCAATCAACACTATCCAACAATCATGAGGTTGTCTGCTCTGTAACTGAGAAGGTTAACATGCTTGCCAGACGTTTTGCCTCCAACTCCACACTGGGCCCTGCCAATCACCTCCTCCCTGACTTTCCTTTGCGGACAGACGCCACACTAGACGATCTGAAAATATCCCCTTCTCAAGTGCATGCTATCATAAGAAATCTTGACACTGCAAAAGCATGTGGACCTGATCTCACCCTGGCTGTGCTATTAAAAAAGTGCTGTGCTCTGCCGAAGTAGCTCCAGTTCTCACCAACCTTTACAATTAATGCCTTAATGAATCTTGCTTTCCTGCCTGCTGGAAAACTGCTTCTGTAGTACCAGTTTTCAAGAATTCTGGCGAAAGAACTGACCCAGTAAATTATCGCCCCATTAGCCTCCTCTCACTTTTCGCCAAAATATTTAAGACCCTTATTAACCAAGCTCTAGTCCATCACATTACAGATGCTAAACTTCTGACTGACCAACAATATGGATTTATGCAAGTCCGTTCCACAGCAGACATCCTAACTGTAATCTCAGAACCTATATACAAGTAACTGGACAAAGCGAAGGAGGGTAGAGCTGTAGCTCTATATATATCTAAGGCTTTTCACAGGGTATGGCACGAAGGTCTTCTCAAAAAAATCAGATTATATGGTATCACTGAAAGAAAACATAACATAAAAAAATCCTTCTTAGATAAGAGATGAATCCAGGTTGTCCTCGACTGTCGTACATCTAAACAATATGATATAAATGTGGGAGTGCCTCAGGGGTCAATCCTTTAACCTCTGTTATTCCTAATATTACTAAATGACCTCCCTGACAAAATTGTTTGTGAGATGGGTATATATGCTGATGACACCACGCTCTATAACAGATATCTAAAGAAATGGCAGAAACACTAGAGGATGACTTCCGATCTGTAGTGGAATGGGGACATAAATGAATGCTCACATTCAATGCTGCCAAGACTAAACTCGTGTCCTTCAATAATACAAGAAACCTTCTCTACCACCAATAGCAATGGTCAAGCACTCTTTATCTAAAAGTACATCTTTTAAACTCCTTGGCTTAACGCCCACAGGAAACATGAGTTGGAGCAATTACATTGACAGTATTTCCATGACCGCAGCAAGGAAGGTAGGCTCTCTCTACCGTGCTAGAAAGCTACTTACGCCCGAACGTATACTGTACCTCTATAAGGCCACCATTCGCCCATGTATGAAGTATTGTTGTCATATTTGGTCTGACGCATCTGCTACTCGTCTCTCGCTCCTAGACAAGGTTCAAAAGAGAGTCACCAATCTGATAGGTCCTGAACTGTCATCTAAACCAGCCTCTCTCCCATCGACGAAACGTCGCATCCCTCTGCCTGTTCTACAAGTACTTTAACGGCGAATGCTCTGACGAACTGCAAGCACTTTTGTCCCCTCGACGTAAATACCCCCGACAAACCCGACAAGCAGCTAAATCCCACCCTACACAGTGGAGATTTCTAGAGGTAATAAAGCCTTCTACTCCATTAGTTTCTTCCACAGGACAACTAGACTCTGGAATTCCCTTCCGGGTCCCTGCTTCCCCAACTGTACTGACATGCAGAAGTGCAAGTGTAACGGAAACCGACAGTGTTTGTATGTCTGTGTGTCTGTGTGTGTACATTTCCATATGCAATAACTCGAAATTTGATATACAGGTACTGAGATTTAGGAAAATCGATATGATCGGTTTTCGGACAGAAATTTGGCTGTAAAAGGGGTCAAAGTTTACCGATTTGACCTATGAGAACTCTACCAAACTCCTCTGACAATTTTGAGTCCAAACACTTGAAATTTTAGATATAGGTTTCTTGGACATGGATCTAACTTAATAACGTGATTTGAGCCCTTTTTTCTTTTTTTTTTCTCAACATACATCTCCAAATACTCAGGCAACGCTGGGCACCCATGCTAGTATATATACAGTATTGGAAGTTTTTTTAACCTTTTAACCTTTATAAAAAACAATTAATGTATGTGTTTTTTATCATTTGTTGGGAGCATATTTAGCCAGTAAGTCGTTTAATCAACTGCAATCACCGTATCAAATTGCTCTCTTGAATTCACAGTAGTCCTAATGTAATTTTAGAGAATCATCAGTTGTTTAATATGAAACACGGTTTCAAGTGTTTAAATCATAGCTTCAGATCTATATTAATGATATTCCAAAACACATTCTTAGATCATTCCATCTGACTCTCTGCTCTTATCTTGAGTATGAATCACCTATCTTCTAGGAGACTCCCTTTTATAACAAGCTTCTGGTCTTGACCTTTGTCCTAATCTGAAATGGAATACCTACATCAAAACGGTTGCCAAGGTCGCTGGAAAAATGTTGGGACCCTTCTATCGATCCAATAGATATCTACCTTCTAATTCAATAATCTACCTATATCAGAGTCAGGTACGCCCAAGGATGGAATATTGCTGTCACATTTGGGGAGAAACTGCTGGAATACCTTATCCTGCCTTGCCAGAGTTCAGAATAGATTTCGTAGGCTAGTGGCGGGTGCTCTTTTATCTTCCCTTCAACCTCTTTCTCACAGAGGAGACGTTGCGAGCCTTTTTCTATTTTATCGTTATTTTCATGGCAAGTGCTCGTCTCAGCTCCAATCCCTGGTCCCCCCCTTGCACAAACATTCACGAGAGACAAACGTTTGGCTGAAAACACTATCAATAATTTCCCCCAATGTTTACCTGTGCCCAAACCTTAACGTAGATTCCATGATTAAAGCTTTTTTTCTTAGAATTACAGACTTGTGGAACTCTCTTCCGTTTACCTGCTTTTAAGCTGACTTCAAGATGTCCGTTTTCAAGTCCAATGTAAACAAGTTCTTGATGAGCCGTTCCCCTTAAGTTATCCAATTTACCAAATTTAAACTTCTAACTGTTACTACGATATTGTCTTTTTGACAACTGTAGACTAATTAACCCTTATCCTCGAGTGGCGTATGTGCCTTGTTAAGTGGAGATTCCCTTGTAAAAAATATCGGAATGTGTATCGGAATCTGAAATTGTGTACGGGACCAGGAATTTTATCGGAATTGGGGAAGTCATTGGAATCGTTTTCGCATGTGTTTGTGTGTTTCGCATGCGTGTACTTAGTAAACTCGACGTGGACTGGTTCTCAGGATGGTTTTAAAGAATCTATTAAAACGTGAAGCTCAAATATAATAAAATTAAAATAATCTCGAAGCCATTTCTTTGTTTAATTTTTATATTGTTTTTTTTATCATGTTTGACTTATTTTATATATTGTTTTCATTATGTATTCTAATTTTGATGTTCACGTTGAATTTATCTTGTTCTTTATACGCCACTAGTAAACGTCTGTAAAGTCTCAAAAACAAATCAACATCTTTATACTACGCGTTTATTAGTTTATTCGTTAATTTATTTTGTTAATTAGTAGTCTAATCAGATATTCACCTTTAAATAACCAGAAGCTGTCACGTTATGCCGTAGGGGGAAGTGAAAAAGTAAGGTGGCGGACTACGTTCATCAGGAATCAATCTTGCGTCGAGAGACGTTCGATTACATAGCGAAGAGAAGGAATGTAGATTAAGTAAAGAAAAAAAGAGAAAGTCAAAACAAATTAGAAAGGGGGGGTAATCATGTCATTGAACAATGATGGTAAGAACCCCCCCCCCCCGAAAAACACGAGGCTTCCGAAAAGATAAACAGCTTAAAGTGTCGGAAAATACTGTAACAACTTGTTGACTGAAGCCAGGTATGACACTCTATAGAACTTATATCACAGCCACAGACATGACGTATTTTCTCATACGCTAAATCCATAATAAATAATATTGGAATCTGTATACATATTTTTAAAACTTAAAACATGTATTTATGCATCAATTTCCATCTCGATATAGACATAGCTCTCTATGTATGTATGTAATTTGCCGATATATATATATATATAAGGTGAAAAGCTATAGCAAACATCACATATGAGTATTTTAACCATAGTTCCTGATTTCAAAAGGCGAAAAACTAAAAGATACATCTGCATTACTTTTAATGCTAGGTTTATGTACGGTGTCTTTTAGATTTAATAAAAACCCTTTAAAATTTGCTGACGAGGAGACCTTGTTTATTAAAAAACTATATGTAATAATTATTGTCCGTAACTTGATGTCTACCACAATAAAAACACGGTTTCCGAAACGATCGTACAGGTAATTGATTTTGTTGTTGTTCCTTCTTGTGAAACTGATTTTTAATTTAATTATAATTTGATTTTTAAATTTTAAAATTATCAATCACATTACTTAATATTGAATTAGCTCTAGGATATTTACATATTGAGCTTATTATATATCTAAATTAGAACGAGCACTTTTTCTTTCCTGTATTTTAATAAAACTAGTAATTTCACTGTTACATTAAAATACACTCAGCTCTTTGGACTATTGTTTTAATCTCCTTTAAATTATATATATATATATATATATATATATATATATATATATATATATATATACGCGTGCGTGTACATCTATTCATGCTATCTATCTCTATTTCTTTCTCTCTACCTATCAACTTACACACACACATATCTCTCTCTCTCTCTCTTTCTCTCTCTCTCTCTCTCTCTCTATATATATATATATATATGTATATACGCATGGGTGTACATCGATAAATGCTATCTCTCCCTCCCTACTAAATTGGGTGAAAATGTGAAGCTCGGTGTTTGTTTGTTTACGAACATGCGATTTGAGCACTATAAAAGTGGTGGCGGATGTCTATTTAAATAGACATTCCTACGAGTTATTTACGGGGGTCAATCCCATGGTCGAGTGGGAAAACCGCCGACTGTCAACACGACGGTCCTAGGTTTAATCCTTGGCTTGGGAGAGATGCTGGTCTAGCGGCACTGATGAGTTGTGATACAACGAAACAGGACTGTATGTCGAGGACTACAAATATATATATATATATATATATATATATATATATACACACACACGAGTATGTGTACAAATATTCAAGCTATCTATTTCTATCCCTCTCTCTATCTCTCTACACACATATATGTATATACATACATATATGTATATATATATATATATTACATGTGGGTCACCACTTACCAAGGCCCGAAGGCCACTCAGGGATAAAGGTTATTGCGTGTACAGTAGTCAATGAGATAGTATTGTAGTAATCATGAGTATTGGGGGTTTTGATAGAGTGTCTTACTTACTCAGGAGTTTGTTTATGTTGGACTTGGAGACGTCCAAGTTGTAGTCAGGTGGGAAACAGGCCAGCGGCATAGAGTTCCACTGGCGTGCAATTCTAAGAAAGAAGCTTTGCTCATGGAATCTACGTTTGGATTTAGGCACAGATAAAGAGTGTGGAAAATTATTGACAGTGTTTCTCGTGAAAGATTGACGAGCGGGGACGAGGGAGTGGAGCTCAGACGAGCACCTGTCATGGAAATAACTATAAAACATATATATATATATATATACACGAGTGTGTGTACAAATATTCAATCTATCTATTTCTATCCCTGTCTCTATCACTCTAAACACACACACACACACACACACACACACACACATATATATATATATATATATATATATATATATATATATATATATATATATATATATATGATTAGTGTTTTGGAAAAGGAAATCCAGCAGACAACTCAATTAAAAGGAAAATCCGAAAAAAAAGCATATTTATATTTTGTATTTTGTGTACGGAAAGTTGTTTGATTAGATAAGTCATTGGGGCTAAGGACCGTTTTAGATATTCATGTCAAACTCTCTCCAGCCAATACTTATCTCATGTACAGACAGATATTGTTTAATAGCACGGGGTGTGTTTTGGAACTTTCCCATTTTTCGAATGCCCATTAGAAAAGTTTCATCTTTTTTTCTGCAAGTACTTTCAACTGATTTTCTTCTGTTGTCTTCGGGCAGTTTTTGATTACTGTTTCATTTAAAATATGAATGTTTTATATGCTTCGGTTCAAATTGCATTTTAATTACATGAAATCGTGACGCACTGTAGGTGTAAAAAATGCATGTGAAGAATGTGGCACAAATAAAGATAAATGCTGTAACAAATGTGTATCGAATTACCATTGCTTTATTAACTGATACATTTATGTTAATATATATACCCACACACACACACACACATATATATATATATATATATATATATATATATATATATATGTATATATATATATATGTCTCGGCAGTCGTGTGAAAAGCATATCTAATTTTTCTTTTATTAATATTATTGGAATTTTCCACTTTTCTTTTCTTTGTACATATTTGTGAATTATTCCATGGATTTCGGTCTTTTGGATTATTTTGGACCATCTTCCAATTACGTGATTTCCTTGGATTTTACTTGTGTAAATAGAAACTCAATTAACTTTCTTGGAGTTATATTTTTGGATTTTATCGTCATTGGATTATTTACCTTTCACCAGACTTGTTTTATTCACGTGTAATCACCTTTTTCTTCACCATAATCTCTCTGCTTCACATTTTGTTATCAAGTAAGATCTTTGACTTACTTGTTGTTTCATCAAATACTTTTGTATGCAAAATCCGATCCTGCATTTTGCTAATTCCTACCCTTCGATGAGAAGGAAAGTATTTCTTCGAAACTCCGATGATTAAGGCCTATCTATTTATCAAGTGGTTCCTTTTCAGATTAAATATGTTTTTAACTCTTTATAAGTGTTTTTAACATGTTTTATTAACTGTTTGCTCATATATATATATATACATATATATACATATATATATATATATATATATATACACACATATATATATATATGTATATTATGTGCTTACGTACCCAGACATTTAAACATTTATTACTGTTTTCAAAAGTTGCTTCCATTACTGTTATTTTTTATGTTTTGATCACTATGAATGATTTCCGTGTTTCCAACCAGAAGTTTTCGAAAGTGGGAATGTTCACAGCCATGCTGTTTTAGGTGTTGGCAAATTGAGCTTGTATCTGAATCGTCTTGACAATATGTTTATCGTGCGTCTAATGTAGCTATCGGTGTTTTACTATTTGTAGATCTATTCTCCATAGGATCATTTGAACTGGAAGTCTATATTGATTTCGTCGACTAATTTTGTTGTTCGGAAAATATTGTTTTTGTTTTTTTACTATAAGTTAAGCCATTATTAATTCCTTGTAGTAGAGTATAAATCTGATTTTATTATTACTGACTGGGATATATATCGACGTATTATATTCCTTAGTATATTTGCAGCTGATTTAAAATTTTAGTGTTGCTGATTGCGATAGAATATATTCCAATTCTCATGAGCGAGTTTACTTTTTTCCCAATTAAAGAAGTTTCCACAGACAACTCATCTTTAAGATTAGTAACTAAAGTAAGTTACGACAACAATTTGATACCATTGTTTCTCAGAAATTGACACAAACCTAAACCTGGAACATAGAAGATTGCTTCTCATATACTAAGAGAACTGATGCCATTTGACACCCTAATTTGTTCACTACGCATGAATAAAATAAAAAAAAGTTCTAATAAATGCAGTGGCACCCAAATTGAGACTAAATTTTATCGCTATAATTCGAATATTTCATTATATTTTACCTCTCAAATACTTACATTGAACAGTTAAGTACATAGTTTTCGTATTCCTAATTGAGCATTTATATTTTATTTTTTGTGATCTTTTAGTCTTGCTAAATTACAGGACAAAGCTTCATCTAGTCTGATAGAGTATCCAGGTTCTTGCTATACTATAAGGTAACATCACTTGAAAACGGCTTACCCTTTCTCGTAACGGCCAGTATGGGTATGCGAATACTATGTGAATTTGAATATTTCTTAAATACTAGCAGGGGTTGGGAAACCTGGTTTTGCCCGGGCGTAAAATACACTTAAATATGATATTTTAATTTCGTATATATTATTATAGAGTCGTGATTTCAAAAGTAAAAAAAAAGTACCATCATCTAGAATCGAAACCAAAAGCAAAATAGTAGCATTTAAAGATTTTTTTCGGCAGAGAGACTTTACTTTCATTTCATGAAAACATATTTCAAAACATGAAATATCGAGCAAGGATTGAAAGCATATTCAGAATGGGATTGGATATCTAAGCGAGGAAAAAAACGAATCCTTACACATCCACGGCAATGTAAAAAAATATCAGAGGACGACTTCAATCAGCAGAGCAATCGGATTGTAAATGTAATGCTACTAAGACTAAGCCTCTTTCTTTTTACAATTACAAAAAAAAGCATTCTAAACCAGCGACTGTCATGACAAATAAGGACCCATGTTTTAAATTGTATTTATAAAATAGATGTGCACAGTAAAAATGAAGGGGCTCAAAAGAAGTAAATAAATGTTTTAAATAGCCAAAAATGGCACGCTTTGCCCCATAATCTTTTATCCATCAATTAGATTTTTTTGAAACTTGACCAAAATGTAGAGCGTATTGTTCTTAATATAAATTCAATATGGGTCACCCTGGAAAATGTTTGTTCGCGTCCCCTGGAACTTTCAGTGTTAAGAACGCCCCTTTTTGTGGATCGTTTTTTATATTTCTGAACAAAAACTTGATACGCCTAACTACATAGTTTTTTTTCACGATGATCAACTCAAATATTCATGTGTTAAGGCCTGAAACTGCACCGTTATCCATTTACACTGGGATTCGGCGTCCCTAGCGGCTCAAAAGAGGTTAAAAATGCCTCAAAATGGCCAAGAATTACACTTTTTGCCTCATAGCGTTTAATCCATCCATTAGATTTTGTTGAAACTTGGCCAAAATGTGGAGCTCATTATTCTTAAAAGAAAAACAGTATGGGTGACCTTGGAAAAGTGGTTCGTATCCGTCTGGAACTAAAAAAACATGCTTTTTGGAGTTTTTTTTTTCATATTGCTGAAAAACTTTATGTATATCTATATACTAGTTTTCCATAGTGTTGAATTCAAGTATACATGTCTTAAGGCGGTAAAATGCACCGTTTGCCAATTGTCACTAGGATTCGGCGTTCTCAAAAGCTCAAAAGAGGTCACAAATGCCTCAAAATTCAAAAAAAAATCACCCTATAACTTTTTCCTCATCTATTAGATTTTTCTAAAACTTGGCGACAATATAAAGGCAACGTTAGTCTTCATCTTTCTCACATTTATCGTTTCTTTATTATTTTTGTGGCGTCATCTCACATGCGGCACCAACAGGAGGGGGGGGGAGCACGCACGCGCGGCTTGGTTTATTTATTTATTTTAACTCATATTCCCTTAACATGGATGTACATACAACTAGGGACTGGGGGTACATGGATTCAGGTTGTGGAGTTTACAGCAATACATTTTGAACGTGCTCTTGCAGTGATCTGCAAACCGTAGATGTCCTTACATGATAGTAATAGATATGGTAGCTAGATTGCCATAAGGTTGTTGCGTCGTGGGATTATCTTGCTAAGATATATTTCACATTATTCGTAGCATATAGGTGTACCTACATTCTCTCTTTCTTACTAACATTCTGGTGAGTGTGTAGGTTGTCCATACTCGCATTAAACTTTCCCCTTTAGAGGAAACCGGTTAAACCAATACCAGGAGAAAGTGCCACTTTATGTGCATCATGTAATCATAGTTTTACTGATTGTAGTAATACTTTCCTTGAAATGATTATATTAAAAAAATTTTATATTCATTTTTTTTATTATATTCTTGAAGAATTGGTTTCAAAAATAAAGGTTCCGAACGTGTTCATGATTTGTTTAATGTATATCTCGATTAGGGTCACATATGTCGACACTTTTATCACTTATAATTAATTTGAAATGCTGTTAGTAATAAATGACTATGTAATGTGTGGTTGAGTAATATTCAATCAAATTATTAATCTCCTAATTTGTCACCCTCAGATTTTACTCATTTTTCCGTCTGGAAGTTTATTTTAGAAGGAAAACGTTTTCGAAGACATGCTGTATTTGGAAGGCCACCCTGGTGTGTAGTATAAAAATGACTTCCGGAGCTGCATTAAACAATTAGACAGTTGTGATAATCTAAAATATAAACCTCATCTGTCTGTTAAAATGTATATTTGTATGTTTGTATGTCTTCCTAAAACTTTCTAGAGACGACGGATTCGAACGAAACCTATATCGTTTTGAAGCTCGACCACTCGGACAACAAATACCGAAAGATTTGCATAAAACATGAATTCGCTCATCACTAACGCACCACTTTTCTACAGGGAGAGTTCAGTGATATTTTCGAAAGTAATCCCCTCTGTCAAATTGAATAGCTTTAATTCAAACCTTCGTGACTTCCGGTTTGGCAATGTGATACCAGCAAAGACGCCACGTTCATTCTTTTTTCACGTTCTTTTCTTCCTTCGCGCTACGGGTTCGAGCCTGCCTGCCTGCCTACTACCACTTTTTTTTTGCTCAGCACACATATACTTACACCCGGGCAACGCCGGGCACACAGAATAGCTTATAATATAAATCTAAGCTGTCTGTTTAAATGAGTATATTATGTATGTTTGTATGTTTGCTTGTCTGCCTAGAACTTTTGACAGGAGCAACGGATTTTCACTACATCCGTATCATTTGGAAGCTCGACCATTTCGACGATAAATATCGACAAAATGGCTAAAACATTAATTCATTCACCCTCAAATAGGCACGTTTCTACAGGAAGGGGTCGCCTTTTTCCGCCGATATTTTAGAAAGTCATCCCCTCTTTTCAATGAACTAGCCGGTATTTAAACCTTTGGATCTTCAGTATAGAAGAAATCAGCTGTCCGTATACGCCGTGTGCAGTGCACGAGAATAGGAGTAGAGACCACCCTGTCGTTAATAGAGTTAGCGCGAGGTTTGATAGCGGGGAGGAAGACAGGAGAGAGGGAATTGTTTAGGATGAGTAAGAAAACATATTCTGTTTTTAGTTAAATTAAGGAAACTGCGAACAGCGTCCTATACAATAAAAGAAAATTAAAAGATCACTTCTCTTCATGGTTCAAACAACTGACGTTTTGGGAAAGGATAGAGCTGCTTCCCGTTTCAATAAAGTAATTGGAGTGGTAAAGTTAAACACAATGCAATTTGACCAGAAGCAAGCATATACTATAGGAGGTCGGCTGCTCAATGTCAGGGAGGAGTGTTATGGAGAGGTATCCGGGCAATCACAGAACACAATAAGTAAATCCCAGTAATTGGGCGACCTATAATAAAGGTATGGAGAGGTGTCATGGCAATCCCAGTAATAAGGTTACCTGTAATAGTGTTACGGAGGTGTATCCAGGCAATCAAAATAACTCAATGAGAAATCGCAGGATTTAAAGCGACCTATATCCATGGTGTCTAGGAATGCGTCACTATTACGTCAATCGGCCAGGAAAGCTGACCAATATTAAAATGTGTTAGACCAAAACCAGCAAAAATAGAATAAACAAAAGCTGACGAAAATAAGGTAGACAAGTCATCCAACAGGAACTCTGACCAAGAGAGTTGCAAAACAATAAACAAGCTAGCGAGAAAAAGGTCAACAGGTGAACGTGATATAAATAAAAAGAACAGAGAGAAAAGAAAGGCGAAAGATACAAAGCGAAATACAGGTCGAGACAGAGTTCTGCAAACCCACCTCTCCACCAACCTCCACCGCGCTCCGATAATTAGTTATCACTTTTATTTTGAAGTATAAAGTGTAAATAAACAAATATGTATTGCAAACATAAAAAGATTCTCGTATTCATTTTTACACGAAATAATTTTTCGTTTATACGACCAAGAGAACTTGACGATCGAAACCCATTCATATATGTAGCAGGCACTATTCTACAGGGAGGGGGTCGATTTTTCTGCTTATATTTCCGAAAGTCATCCTCCCTTTTTCGATTGACTAGCCTGTATTTAATCCTTCGCCACTTCCGCTGTTGCAATGGGTGCAACAGCAAATACGTCACATTTTTTTCACGTTCTTTTCCTTGATCGCGGTACGGGTTCGAGCCTGCCTGCCTGCCTGCCTGCCTACTACCACTTTTTTTTCTTAACACGACAGTACAAGCAGCCGGGCAACGCCGTCCACCCAGGCTAGTTCTTATATACAACAAAACTCAAAACGCTCTTCTCGTTCATAACACTATATAACTTCTTGTCCTGGAATCCGATAAGACCAAGAGCCTGTAAGAAATGCAGATTATAACATATCTAAATGGTCAGGGAATTCCGTATTTCCTTATTATGGCAGTAAAGAAACATCCTTTCGTTCACTTATAAATAGCTTGCGATAACAATTCGATCGTTATTATTCTTGTCCCTTTGTTTATTACTTATATTATTTTATCTCGCATAAAATCAGATTATTATTGTTGGCATCCGTAAATATACGTTATCTTTCTTGACAGAATGGTTTCCTAAAAGATATCGATTAACTACGAGAGTTATCACGTGAAAGTTTCAGAACTCTCTAACTAAAAGGGTTTTCTTTGGAGCGAAGTCTAGTCGAACTTTGTTCACCCAGGCTGCCAGTTCGCCTCGTAAACTGTACACTCTTTAACCCTTATTATTGTCCAATTTCTACTGTACACTGTACCGTACACTGTTTCACCCTTATCTTTGAGTGGCCTCTTGGCCTTGATAATGTGGTGATGCCTATGTAAAAAAACAAAACAAAAAAAACACGAAGCCACCTCGCGTCTCTGGTATTTCATTTGTTCGTTAGACACTATTCTGAAGCCAATCTCTCGGGCAACGCCGGTTGTTTTGCTAATCATGTTTATTGTGCATTGTTTTCGTTATGGGATTTTTTTTTCCATTGCGAAAGACATGTTAAAAAGCAAGTGAAAGTATTTTCTAATATATGTTTCAAATCTAACATTTCTATCACAGAAAATATGCAGAATAAAAAAAATTAGAATCACAAATGAAAAAAATATACGTTGGTTGGTTTATTGATTTCTTAGATGTTTTTGTTTTACGGCATATCAACCTTTTTCAGCTTATTTAATGCTGACTGCAAAGATGTTGAAGAATTTTTTAAATAGAATATATTTGTTGTTTTCAAGTCGGTTTCTATTAAACCCATAGTTGGGACCCTAACAGGTACTACCACTCCGGGTCAGAGTCGACCTGAGGGCAATGGCAATTAAAGGGCGAGTCCACACTTCCAAAGCCCCCAAGTTGGGGTCTGTTTACTTGATAGTGTTTAAGGTCATATACAGGACCAAAAAATATACGTATTAAACAGAATATATAAATAACATTTTAATGTTTCGTTGTCGGTAAAAAGTGGAAATGTCTATTTATACAAAAATAAATGATGTTTAATAACCAAAAAGATATATTTCCCTCTGGATATGGTCATATTTTTTCTATAACGTGATTTGCAGAATCCTGGCGTGATGTCAAGCGATAATCAGATCAATTCAGGGAGAATTCGGTTTTATTTTTGTTTCTTTTGATTTCACGGATGATAAAGTTGAATAGAACATTTTTTCTTTCCGGCTACTATCTCAATGAAAATAAGCCAAATAAGTAAGAGACTCCGTAACATGCAAGGGTTTTAGATATCATTTACAACTGTTACGGCATTGAAAACAAAACATCATTGAGACAGTCCTTTTAAAAGGACAACGTTGCTTTTTAGCTACGTAATAGTTGTTACTGACGTAGAGAAAAATATATCTTTACGAAAAATAACTTCACGTCTTTAAACAGTGGAAAAACGAGGGTTCCATTTAAGTTGAAATATCGAACTTGTGTCATCATAGTTTTACTTATTAAAGTAATACATTTTTCAATTATTAGCTCCGTAAAAGAGTTGTTACTGACGTAGAGAAAATATATATGTACGAAAAATAACTTCATGTCTTTAAACAGTAGGTTAGATTAGGTTGTTTTGTCTTACGGCATATCAACCGTTTTCAAGTTATTTAATGCTGAATCCAGTTATTTTGGAAATAGTATTCATGGTGCAGCCTGTTATTTTGTAGGTTTTTGTTTTTCAAGCTGTTTCTTTCTAGTTTTTAGTTTGCTTTATAGTGAATTTTATAGGGTTTTCTTCCCTGCCCGGCAGAACATGAATGAGTTTTGCAATAGAAGAGGGATAAAAAGTTTACAGTATTAATGTTTGGTATATTTTAACTTAGGATACCTGTCAGTATGTGAGAGAGATAGAAAGAGAAAGGAGAAAAAGTGAAAGCGGGAAAATGTGTGTTATTTTTTTTTTTAGAACAAAATTAAGTTTTGCGAAAAGAAAGTAAAAAAAAGCATTAATGTTAGGTGTATCTCGTCTCAGAACGTCAATATCTTCAGACAGCCTAATTGGTAGCACCAGATTAATCAATATGAAAACGAGAGTTAAATTTAGATTGAAACATCGAACCTGTTTAATGATAGTTTTACTTATTAAAGTAATAATTTTTTAATGATTATATTAAAATATCGGGTATCGTTAGTCTAATTATATTTTAACATCAGTATTATTTCTGATGAAGGTCGACTGAACGCATGGAATAAATAACTACAACACAGAAGTAAGGTAGGACAGATATATTGAAAGCTAGAAAGTATATACAATATACAAATATTTACATATAATCCATTGCTATAGTCATAGGGGGACCGTCCCGGGAGAAGGCTTCAGCTAGGTGGTCACCGACTCTCGATCTCGTTGTCTCTCTTAGTCTCTCACGGAGTTTGCATTTATTTGCTTCCCCCTGAGCAAATTATGCACAAGGCCGTTTTTTTAATGTGGAGAGATTGGGGAAAAGGGGACCAGCTCCCCGGGGTGTAGGGGAGCTGGATAGTGACAATTGGTATGAAGGGTTTCCCCTACATTGACCAAAACTGATTGCTACAAGAGCAATGGTCTTATATGTGGGGTTACCCCCAGATATAGTCTATGCTTGAACATAGGGCCCGGGCTGAATGAGTTTTACTTAGTCTCTCACTGAGTTTCTCGTTGGGTCGCCCCGTCTTTACGGTACCAACCATATTTATATAGTTGACACCCCCCGTTTGGTAATCAGGTAGGGACTCCAGCATTTATATTGCAGGCCTCCGATTTTTGTCCATCTACCACTACTCTTATGAGCCTATCGGAGAGAAATGATTTAATGATTGAGAAAACATTTCCAGTTATACCGTAGCTGGAAATCTTGTGAAGTAGACCCTTATGCCATACCTTCTCGAAGGCCTTTGATATGTCAAGAGCAATTGCCCTAGAAAGGAAGCCCTTGTCAAGAGATTCACTAATCCTGTGGGATATGACCGTCAGCATATCTGCGGTAGATCTTGCAGAGCGGAAACCATATTGTGTGTCACTAAGAAGGTTATTCCTGCTGAGGTGGCTGACTATTTCTCTATTTAATATGGATCCCAGCAACTTACTCATAACACACAGGAGACTTATTGGTCTGTACTGAGAGGGAGATGACTTATCACCTGAATTCTTAAATACAGGGCAAACTGATGAGGTCTTCCAGGGAGTCGGAAAGCACTTCTCCTTAAGGCAGCACTTAAATAGTTTCGTAAGTATGGGAGCAAGTTCTGGTTGAAGCTTTTTAAACACTATAATTGGGATGCCATCAGGGCCAGTAGCTTTACTATAATCTAGGTTCTTGATTAGCTTGGCGACCTCATGCGCGGATATTTGCATGTTACCTAGCTTGTTCTGTGTTATAGGAGGAAATATGGGGAGTTGATGGCCTTTTTTGCATAGGGTAGAATTAGCTGCAAAGTTCTTTGCAAATAGTTTGGCCTTGTCTGATGCTGACGAGATGACCTCTGGTCCATTGATAATGGCTGAGATAGAACGCACACTTCTGTTCAGGATCCTATTTGTTATCTGCCAAAACTGGTGGGAACCAAGCCGCTGATCAGCTACCTTGGATTTAACAGACTGGGCATATAGCTCTCTTGCATTTTTATTACTCTTTTACAGTGGTTGCTGGAAGTCCTGAAAGCAGCTTTAGTCTCAGTGCATCTATTACGTTGGTAGCTGTTTCTGTGCGCGATAGCAGCAGCACATTCTGGGGAGAACCATGGCTGGCTGTTAGGTTTTTGTTGGAATTTTTTAGATTGTATGAATTGATCTATGCCTACAATTAACCATTCGGTCAGATCTGATACTATAGAGGGCACTTCCTTTTTAAACATGAATTCAAACCTGACCGAGAATTTGTGGAAACTTCTGATCGCATTCCTTTCTGCAATCAAGAGGCATTTGGCAGTCAACATGACTTTGTCATTTGTGAAGATCCAAATCTAATATTCGCCAAATTTCCCAGCAACTAAGATCAGTACAGAGACTGTTGAAATTAACATTCTTAATCATTTGCACACGCATAAGATGTCTGCCAGATAGATTTCCACAAGCTAGATTATTTTTCAAGTTAAGACTTTGAATGAGTTCATGATTACTGTAAGTTTTTATAGTATGTCCTGATGATTGCAGTAGAATTTCTGCTATGTAATAGGTCGAACACAAGAAAGTGTCGATCTATCTATTTAGTTATCTATTTCTGTATCAATCCATCTCGGCCTATCTATCTATCTATCTATCTATCTAACTGAATAGATGGACGGGAAGTGGATATGAAGAATATTTATAAAATGTGTCAAAATATGGTAAAATTATATTATAAACGAAGTTTAACGGAAGGTCTGGTCAGCTGATCAGATTTACGTGTATGTTACCTGGATGTTAGCTGGAGATCATAGGGAGTTGGAATTTGGAAGTTGAGCAGAGCGGACGTTTTAATAGGTCGTCCCCCCTTCACTGGGGAGGAAGCTGACGTGTGTGAAAATAGAGACCTAGAAGTAAACCATAGCAAGCAAGATATTCACTTTTCATTCTTCGTCGAGTGAGACCTGGAAAGTGAATAAAAACTATACAAACCAATCATCATCTTGGAGTCAATGCGTTTCGTCCAAACAGGTTCCAGCCTACTCTCCAAGAACACGCATGAAGACGGTATGTTCCAAAATACATGTAACACAAACCCACACCTGCATATGGATAATTACATGTAAATATAACATGAATAGACTGCAACACAACAATTCCAAGGTTCAAATAGCGAAGAATCACCAAAAACAGACATTTAGTGACACGTATACACATCAGAATGCACCCTTCGTCCCAAGTACGCATATCAACATTTAGACGATTATATTACATAGATACTATAGATGCCTTTTGGTACACTATAATATAATATTTCAACACTTTTCTCACTTAAATTTAATCGCAATAATAATTCGACTGTAATAGTTGTTAAGCTTTATTCATTCGTTTCGCATATAATCAAATGACTGTTATTGGCAGTAGTTTCCCCGATATCCTTCTGGTTTGATCACATAAAATTGGCAACAGTGTTTCTGTGGAATAGACTTTCCCTAAGAAGGGTGCCAGTCAGCGTTGTAAACAAAATCACCTCCCTGCTATTGTTTTTTGCGCTTGAAATACCATCCGTATCTCAAAAGTCGGGATAGGTGTGCTGATAAGTTTTTTTTTATATTTGTCATTTTATCAAATTATTAGCTTGTGAAATACATTTTGGAGAGAAAAATCCTCCTTTTGTTTGCATGTAATCAGAGTGAATGTTTTATATCGCAGAAAACAATCATAAAATACATGTATTAAATCACACATGAAACATAAGTATTAAACAAAATATATAAATAATATATATTAAATAACATTTTATATTAAGCAAAAATAGACAAGAACTGAAAAAATATTTCATTCAGGAAATGATCATCGTTTAGATGACGCCGCGTGAATCGTGATTGTGAAAATTATATCAGTAAATTTGTGTTTGATGACAATTCAGGAAGTAGCGTATCTGAATTTTTTAGATATTTTTTACATAGGAATAAACACTTATCAAGGCCCGGAGGCCACTCGAGGATAAGGGTTTATTTATATACTTTATTAAATGGAATTATAGCGTAGTAAACATAGATAATGGACATTTTGTAAACTGTATTACATAGGGGGACGATGCATCAAGAACTTGTTTACGTCGGACTTGAAGACAATAAAATTGTAGTCAGCTGGAAAGCAATCAAACGGAAGAAAGTTCCACAGACGTGCAGTTCTAAGAAAGAAGCTTTGTTCATGGAATCTATATTTAGGTTATGTAACATATGAAGAGTGAGGGGAATTATTCATAGTGGTTTTGGGTAGACGAGTGCTTTTCGTGAAAGTTTGGGGAGAAGGAGGGACCATAGATTGAACTCAGACGAGCACTTGTCATGAAAATAACGATAAAGGAGAGACAGGTTTGCAACGTCTCTTCTGTGAGAAAGAGGTTGCAGGGAAGAGAAAAGGACATTACCCACTAGGCTACGAAATCTATTTTGAACTCTGTTAAGGCAGAATAAGCTTCTTATAGCACCTCCTGCCTAGATGTGGCAACAGTAGTCCATCATTCACCGTATCAGTACCTGGCTTTTATATAAGTAGAGAATTGCAGTACGAGTGAGATATATACTAGAGCGGTAGAAGGATTTCAGGATTGGTTCTTCGTATTATTGGGATTCATCTTGCTACAATTCTTATTTTGACATTTCCTAGTTTGACAAGATACACCTGAAGAAGGTCGCGGATTACAATGACCAAAACGTTGTAAAACTCACAGGTAAGATGATGACAGTTTTCCGATGAATCTAAATTATACGAATTTATGTAGCATTTTTTTACATTTAACTTGAAAACGATTGTGTTATATTCTTTTTGGAAGCATCTTTCCTGTACTGTTTTCAACAAACGAGCAGTTTTGTTAAAAATAAAAATCTGCTCCAGTAATTTTCGTTTAGTTTTTTTTTATACAGGAATCACCACATTATCAAGGCCAAGAGGCCACTCAAGGATAAGGGTTAAAGAGTGTACAGTAGAAATTGGACAATATGGTAATCATTAGTAATGAAAATTCGGTAAATTTGATAACTTATATGGAACGGCTCATCAAGAACTTATTTATGTTAGACTTGAACACAACCATATTGTAGTCAGCCGGAAAAGAGGAATATCAGTTTCTGGTAGTCGCGGCGTATTTGATGTAAATATTTTCGAGTGGAGACTACAGCGTGAGCTCAGTCGAGTACCTGCCATGAGATATGCTATCAAATACATTGTTGATTACTTCTTATATAATCTCAACAGCAGTCCACCCCCGAGTCTGTGATTCCTTTCTCCAAGCTCACTAAATACATTTACGTATCTTTGATCTTGTGAATAGCCCAATCGATATCGGCCCTTGAGTCCACATAAGCGTTACGTAAATACATTTCATGCCTTCAAAGAAAACGGATATACATAGCTGATCTGCTTTTGTTTACGACTTCCGGTAAATAGGAGATGTTGAGTAGAGCGACATTAAAGGGATATTTACTCAAATGCGTTCGATTAAAGGGATTGTGATTAAAGCTGTTTCCCCTTCTCAATACACAACGACACAATTCCTCTTTATCTAATGATGAAATATGAACGTCGACTTGAAAGACATGTGCGCTGCATTTGTACAGGTTAAGCCGTAAAACGCTCGGAACATCCATGCCAAAATTGGGGTATATATATATATATATATATATATATATATATATATATATATATATATATATATGTGTGTGTGTGTGTATATATATACATGTCTATATATACGTATATATAAACGTATATATATGTATATGTATACGCATGCGCAATATTTATGATTTAAGATAACGTAGCATTACACAACATGGTAATTGAATTTAATAAGGCACACATATATAGTAATGAGAACTTGCATAAAAATAGTAACTTAATTACTTAAAAAAGGTTGTACATTTTTTAAAAGTTAATGTTTTTCATTCTGAAAAAAATTAACAGAGATTTTTGTGTATATTTTAAGAACATCTATTTTTAATCATGAAAAATCTATAAAAGTGAAAGTGTCTTTCTGTCTGTCTGTCTGTCTGTCGGTGTACATTTCCCTACAAGTCTGTCAATTATCAGTCTACAGGCTCGAAATTTGATACACAGGATAATGAGATTTGGGGCAATCTTTGTAATACGTTTTGGGCCGGAAATGTGGCTGTTAAGGGGTCAAAGTTCAATGATTCTACTTTTGAGAACTCTACCAAAGTCATCCGACAATTGTGATTATAAACACTTGAAATTTGAGATATAGATTTGATTTTGGACATGGATCCAACTTAATAACTTGATTGAGTCCAAAACAATAAATGTTAACGGGTAATAATAGGGGCAAAAATTATAATTCAGAGATAGAGCAAGGTTTTTATCGGTTTGGGTCGAAAATTTGAGTTATCAATATATAAATGTATGTATGTATGTTTGCATGTCTGCTTAAAACATTCGACAGAATTGGCTAAAAACATTAATTTCTTCACCCTAATCTGGGCACTTTTCTACAGGGAGGGGTCGCTCTTTTCACCGATATTTTCAAAAGTCATCCCCTCTTTTAGATTGTCTAGTGTTAATTTAAACCTACGTCACTTCCGGTTTGGCGGTGGTTATAACAGCAAGGACGTCACGCTTCTTACCGTTCTTTTCCTCTTTCGCAGTACGGGTTCGAGCCTGCCTTCCTACTACTACTTTTTTATTTTGCTCAACACACGCCTCCAAACACCCCGGTTACACCGGGCACCCATGCTAGTAAAGAAATGAATGTCCATTTCAATCTAATATGTTTTTTTACTAATATTTCATCACTTACAAACTCCTTAAGCTGCTCTAATTAATAAGTTGATTAGATATTATGTTATTTAATTGTTTTCCTTTTTATTCCCGATATTAATTTAGTAACTTTTATTACATTTGTATACCGTCTAATAACATACTACAATATATTTTGCCATCAGACTAATGCGCTTACAGATACGGGGTGCTTAAACACAAGAAGTGTCTGGCAAACTTTACAGCCTCGTTAGATTTACAATTGGCGAATATGCAGTAAGCTGGTTGAAATAAAAAAGGATTAGGTCTAAAATCAACAACTGTATATTTTTAATATGATCAATATGATCATGAAACAGACACCTGAAATTCAATATTTACAAAACTTACAACATAATATTCTTGCCTTACTGCTAAAAATATATTCTATGCTATGGTAAAATCAGATGATAACATAACAATACCTGGCAATTAATTTTATTACATATTTTATACACACACACGCATATATATATATATATATATATATGTGTATATATATATATATATATATATATATATATATATATAATTTTTTAATTTTTTATTGAGCCCCGTATCTGAAGGCGCATTAGTCTGATGGCAAAAGATATTTTAGTATGTTATTAGACGGTATATAATTTAATAAAAGTTACTAAATTGATATCGGGAATAAAAAGGAAAACAATTAAATAACATAATATATAATCACAATGGCTCAATAAAAAATTAAAAAATTATGTATCGCTCTATTTACATATCGAGCACTTTTATCGTTTTTTTTACCTTATTTCCCTTGAAAAGAAATATATATATATATGTATATATATGCATATAGATAGATAGATATAGATATATTATACACACACATGCATATATAAGTATATATATATAATATTTTATTGTTAAAGTGTCTTTAATTCAATAAGTCTGAAGTAATGCTATAATTTTCAAACGACATATTGTTTGATTTTGTCCGAATAGATTGAAACAATTGTAACTAACGATGAAATACACTAATCGTTGCTATCAACCCATTCTTTTATATCTTGTTTTTTTGTTAAAAAATTATATGAATGCTCAATTATGAAATATGATAATCTTGTAGCTTACAGGTAAAGTGATCTCCTTTTGACTTAAAACTTAATATATGTGAACGATTACTGAATTAGATAAAGACAGTAAAATTCGGAATACTACAAATAAGATTATATATATATATATATATATATATATATATATACATATATATATATATATAATATCTATAGTATAAGGCTGAACGTCTGTGTATGTGTCTGGTCACTAATAGGCTCCTATGTGGTTGACTATTATAGAAAAGTGATCACATATAATGATAGAAGATGTATCGAGACACAAAAATGGGTATGTTTGATCTGGCATAATGATGATTCATTACAATTGGGGGGTCTGCGTGCGCAGCTGGTCCACAAAGTATGGAAATAAAAAAAAAAAAAAAAAAACGTTTACAAATGTTTTTGATATAGATGTACATAATAATAGTTTGATAAGTATGTTTTAACTTAAATAGGGATGGTATAATAAACTTGTGGGTTCTGTGTTTTCGCCTGGCCTCCATTGAATAGAAATAGGCAAACAGTTTAATAAAGACTTTTCATATCTATCTGCGTAAGTATACTTTGATAATTATGTTTTAGTTTGAAGAAATATGGTATAATAAAAGTATGGGGTGTTCGTTAGGACAGGTCGATTTGCGACTTTTTTTTTAGAAAATCAACATGGCTCTGGTGATGATAGTTAGGATTTGATGTGATAAGAACAGATACCAAAAATTAGATTCCTATCTTGAACAGAAAATTAAGCATTTAATTTTAAATATCGTGTAGAAAAATGCTGAGAAATCCTTCATTTTCATAGCATTTTTCACAACACTGACTTTGAAATTTTATTAATTTTATAAAAAATACAACTAAAATTAATATATTTATATGAAATACATTGAAAGAAAAATAAATACATGAATTATAATTTTAATTATGAATCACACCTAGCAAAATATCTCAACTTTTACTGCATTAATTAAACAAAATTGTAAAAAAAGCTAATTAGCAACTAAGTCTTTTAAATTTCACCATTCAAAAAGATATGTGGAGATGTATTACACAATATAACAACTTGATACAAGTTACAGAACCATGTATTTCAATTTTTTATTAGAGGCAATAGTATAAACTTATAATAGAACTAAATTGTTCTGTATAATTTCCTTTTGAGGAAAATGATGGTCTAATTTGCTGGCACGATGACTTTGTAATAATGTGTCTATGTCTTGCTCCATGCCCATGTACAAGTTTTTGAGAAAAATCAATCAAATCTGACCAGTGTGTGGCTGCAAAGTTAATAGCAGTAATCTTTTTAATTTTTTTCTTAGTTATTCACTAATTCTGGAAAACACAACACAAAAATACGAAACAAAAAACCCCCAACTATTTGAAAACACTTACTTTTTATATTTTTGCGATGTAATATGAATAAAACTAACTATTGTTTGGGTAAATTAAGAAAACTAATAAAATTTAATGGATAAATATTTATTTAACTAATGGACAAAATCGTTTGAATGCCCTCTTCTCTCACATCCAATTCATCTGAGTTTATCATCGATATTATATTTTCCGGAAGTAGTGTAAAAGCACTATATTTTGAACAGTTTAAAACAGTAATTTGTATTTCAGTTAAATGTTTTGTTCCCTGAATCATATTAAAATATACTGTTGTTGGTTAAAAAATATTGTTGGTTTGGATCTCTAACCAAGTAACTGCATATACTAGGATAATAAATTTGACCAAAATATTTAATTTATCATAGTGTTTGAGGATATACACCTCTGATCCATAAACACAGTAACCTTGTGGCTTATGTTAGCCATCTTCCTTGATTCAAGGGCCCAATTTTCTAAGTTAACTTCTCCACGAGAAATGCCAACAGCATACTTAAAAAGTAGCTTCATGTCTTCACACTTAAATTATTGATTTCTTCTGCTGTCAGATAATGATGATCGGGAGGGACGCTAATTTTCTAGAATTTTACGTGAGGCAAATCTTGATAATTATTGATACAAAGTTTCTCCAAAGGACCAGTAAATGTTGTTAGGCTTTTTGTTGTTCCATCAATTAATTTAAAATTAATTGCTGTAAATTGCATTTCTTCTAGTGAAACCTGAAAATTTCAAAATTTGCATATTTAATAATAGAGCCAGATTACATAATAAATACCAATATATTATTGTATATTCCACAAAAAGGAACGTACTTGCAGGTGGATCTATACAATTAATTTAACCTCCTTGTTAGGACAAGTGCAGATTATGTGCCTTGTTTGATAATTTTCACTGTTGCACTTTACTGCAAAGTCATCACATCTCAAGACAGAAAGTTTACAGCTACAAGACGATATATCAAACAGTATTTCTCGCTGTTCCTTCATTCTTTTCACTTTGATTGCTGCAAGAGATTTCCTGTCAATCTGTTTGGCCCTCTCATAGCAAAATATATTGACCTTGTGTCCTATATAATGTTACCTTAACAAGGGCAATTGTGGATTGACTGCTTGCCGAATACTAATTATTTCCTTGGCAATTAACTTAGAAATCTCACTATTTTTTAAGTGGGGATAACTGTTTTCGAGGAAATAACTAAACTGAATGGCTTATCGTGAAGTTGGTGGTGCTGTCTCACCCAAATGACAAGGTGAACCAGCACATTTTGTGAACCATGGGTTAAAACTGAACGTCGTGCTTTTACTGACAAACTAAAATAAACAAATGGATTATAACTGAAGGAAACCGTATTAGGCCATCTTTCAGTTTGATACGTACAAAAAATAAGCACTAATTATAAGAAATAATGAAACACTTTGTAGAGTTCAATTAGATTATTGAAGAGAGAGGACCAAACCGAATCAGAGGCATAGTAGTGTTTAGTTTAGACATTTTTAGCAGATTTAGCTCCTCCTTCGATAACATGAATTTATCCATAAAGAGATTTATTCGTGATGTAGCCGTGCCATTTTAAATGAGTATTTCGTGTTTAGAGTTTGAAAAACCAGTGCTTGTGCATCTATGTTACTATGCTATTTTGATAGTATTTTCAAGTTAAATTTAATTTTTATGAAATTCTAAGGTGAAAGAACAGAAAAGTTACAATACAACCTCCTTGCCATTTTAAGAATGGCTTTCTAAATAACAAAGTTATTTTAGCATAATAACATAGATGCCCAAATAACGAAAAACCTTTAAAGGAGTTTCCTTATTTACTTGTATTAATCTTTGTGGGTTATCTGATTTTCAAACTATAATTTTAGAAGAAAAACACTGCTTAAAAACAATTACTCCCTCAAAATAAAAGAAATTAAAATTTGACACTAATTTTTTGCAAAGTATTCTTTATTAAGTAGAAAAACTTAAACACTTACGTGGTTATGTTTCGTAAATACTGCGTAGAATAAAATTGTATGGACTATTTTGTTGTTTGCTTTGATATAAAACTGGAGTATTACCATATATTAATAAACATTTTAAATAGAATTTGATGTGAAATATAAGGTTGGTGCAAAAATAATGTTTTTGACGTTCGTTTAAACGTCCAAACAATGTTATTATTTTTGCACCAACCTAATGGAAAAACAAATTTAAAAAGACAAAACAAACATGTTTAAATTCACTGCAGACACTTGAAATATAATAATATATATTTTACCCAAGTCTTTTTCGTTTTTTCTTTCGAAATAATTAAGCCTAAATCGTAAACTTTTCATATCAAATAATAAACAAACGTTAGTTTTCAATATCAATAACTAGCGTGTTTGTGACGGTGGAATCTTAAATATTTCCACTCCAAACAAGTTCCTGAAATAAAAAAAAACTAATTTTACCTTTACACTTAATTCATTATCCTCACTCATTTTATTTAAAAATGTAGTTTAAAATATATTCTAAATAATGATTCCATTTTCTTAATAGTACGGATTCTTTGCATGACGAGACGTTCTTAACAATTTACCGAAAAACTTTTAATCGCTTCAATTTTTCAACTTTTAAAGTCATTTCCTCAAGCAAAGATAACGATGTTGAGAAAAAATATTTCGTGAAGGTCTTTTCTATATCAAACCCCAACCATTATCACCATTGCCTCATCGGGGTTCCAAAATCGACCTGCGCTAGTGTTCGTTCGCGCCTGACCTTCATGGAATGAAAATATGTCACAAAGTTTAACAAGGTCTTTTAATATAGACCCACAGAATATTGTGATAAGTGTTTCAGTATGAACAGGTATGGTATAATTAATTATGGGGTTTATCTATTTTATTTTTACTTTCATCATGTTATGCTTTGGTTTTGCTACCCCCGAATTCGAAGCTATCTCTTTACAACCCTACCTTTTCATAACTTATCATACTTTCATAAATCAGAGTCCATTTTGTGTAGGCTGTTTTTGAACCCAGTCAACGAGGGGCACTCTTGCTAGTATATATATATATATATATATATATATATATATATATATATATATATATATATATATATATATATATTGGGTTGGTCGATTTCGGAATGGTAACAGAGCAAGAACGGTGGAAGTTGCAAATTACCAGAAAAAATAACCACATCATATATTCTTCCCTTAAATTTCGTCGAAATTGAGGAAAGGATTTTAAATTGAGAAATAATTTAGGATTCTGCTAAGATAACGGTGTTACCGAACGATATCAACCGGTAAAGTAAGGGCAAGGCATTTAAGCAAATAAATTCAGTAAATGTATATATCAGTATATTTCTATGAGTTTGTTCTTCAATAAATCGAGTAACATTTAATAAAAAAGGATATACTATAAAATATTTCTTTTAAAATACAAATTTCAATTGAACAATCCGCCCTTATGTAAAACGGAATTATCTCCCGTTAGTATTATTTGTATCGTTAACTATTAGTATTAGAAAAAAGGCATTCATTTATGCAAAACATATAAATATAGTTCACTGTAAAATTAATGTAAACTTATTTTTAACTAGCGGGGGTACCCGGCGTTGGCCAAGTGTTTGTTTCCGGGACGGGGGGGAGTTTTAAAAAATGTTATGGTAGGTAAGTAGGAAGGATCAAACCCGGAGTCATGAGTAAAAGTAGGAAAATAAAGTGTGAAAAAAAAAAACAAAAAAAACATCTGCAACGTTAACAGTTCGGCCACCAAGAAAAGTCCATTCCAGTTGTGTAGGAAAAAAAAAACGACTACGGTAGTTCGGCGCGAACGTGAAAATATAATGTGAATTGTCCAGCACGCTAACCACTACGCCACAGAGCACTGCAGCTTAGTTTAGTGATTTTAAATAACTTCAAATGAAAGAACTACGAAGCCAAATCGGTGTTCTCTTCTCAACTGTTCCTTGTGAACGATCCCCAAACGGTGTTAAGTGGTGGCAGGGGGAGGAGGAATTTATTAGAGAGAAAATATTTTACCACTTCCATTGATCTTAACCGATTTTGGCCGTGACTTCTCAGCAGAAAAAGTATAGAAATCTAAGATTATCGAGGAATTTGAGAAATAATAAGCCTATAACACACCTCAGATATTGTTCTGCCGTTTGTGCATATTATATTTGCATGAAATATCTTGATTTTTAATCCTATTAATGTCAAAATCCGACGGGAAAAAAATGAGTTCATTTTATTTATATATATATATATATATATATATATATATATATATATATATAGAGAGAGAGAGAGAG
Organism: Euprymna scolopes; assembly: GCF_053919585.1. Lineage (NCBI taxonomy): Eukaryota > Metazoa > Mollusca > Cephalopoda > Sepiida > Sepiolidae > Euprymna > Euprymna scolopes. Next base: position 108,851,110 of record NC_136501.1, on the reverse strand, counting down.
ATACATTTTATAACAACTTGAAAGTTGTTTTCAAATAAAAAATATCAAAATATATATATATATGTGTGTGTGTGTGTGTGTGTGTGTGTGTGTGTGTGTGTAGTCAATTGTTTTTCGATACGTGATTTTCCAGTGTAGCTAAACATAATGAGTTTATTAAGCCAGCGATTCCAAACATGAACGTTTAATTACTACCAACCATTGCCAACTGGTTAGCATGTCTTACATCTGAGTTAATAGGCACCGTACTTAAAGTTAGCGAAATTGCATCGTTTTATGATTGCATTTATTTTATTATAAATATTGCGATGTTCATATCCGAGAGGGCTCTGTCTTTTTACGGAATATTATTGTGTACCTAAAATTTGAAACCAAAATTACATCCAGCATATTGTTATACCTAAGGATCAGTGCCGATGGTATTGCATTCTTAAGGAAGTGGCATCAGAAACATGTAGGCACATATGTAGTCAATAATATTTGCATGAATAAAATACTTTAGAGACAGAGAGGGGGTATTTTACAGTACTTTATTCATTGTACTGTTTACAAAAGTTTTAAAAACTAATTCGTGTTCTATTATCGAGAATGAAAATCGAAACATTTAGCTCTTTAGTCGCTTCCCCTACAAATGTACATACCGAGTTTCGATATTAAACAACGTAAAGAAGTGAATTGAATTTGGCTCAGGATGTTCATTTCTGCTTGCTGATACGCATATATGCATAAATATTTTCAATATGTAATTTCCTACTTGGAGTTGTAAGTGCATACAACTAAATAACACAACATGCCACTAGGATAGTTCAAAAGTGCAATATTATAATCTAAATATTGCTTTAAATTACTACTTTATAAGCAACAGACACGCAGTTTGTTGCTCATTTTAAAAATGTTAAACTTTGATTATTACAACTTGCGTACACTTGTTACGGCTTAATGCTATCATAAATTCTATACCGTAATTAGTTATAATTGCGCCTTATCCGGGGGTAATTGCATCTACGTAAAATGTACTCTTTATATGTGTGGTTGCCAAAAGAGCTCTTTCATCTAATTGTCGCTATTACACGGGCTTGACACAATCACCTCCAAGTAGGGTACAAGTTCAATAATTTTCATGTTGCATAACAGGGCAAACTCATCAGCGCATAGAAATACCAGTTTTCTGAATCTTCAGATCTTATAAATAAGACCCTATTAAAAAAGTCGCATTGATCATTCTTTGTTGTCTTGTTACCCTGCCATATATGTAATGTGCCGAGTAAACGTTATCGACTTTTTTGATACAGTACACATGCGTATGAGTAGGTTTAACTTTGCTTTGCTTTTAACAATGCTTTATTTTTCAATTCCTAGTAGTCTCAACAAACATGCCGGCAGTTATTTCAATCTGTCTATGTGTTTATTACTCGACGGAAACCCACAAAGTAAAGAATTGCATTATTGATTGTGTTTCAGTCTCAAGATCTTCAGTAATACTGATTTGCTACACTGCAAATGTGTCTTGAAGTAAGTCTATTGTGCATATTTAAAAAAATAGTATATATATATATATATATATATATATATATATATATATATATATATATATATATATATATACAGGGTGTCAAAAAAATCTGGCTGAATTATGTAGCCAAACTTTGTGGACACCCTGTAGATTATGTAGCCAGACTTTGGGGCTATCCTGTAGATTATGCAGTCAGACTTTGTGGACACCCTGTAGATTATACAGCCATACTTTGTGAGCACCCTGTGGATATGTAGCCAGACTGTGTGCTCACCCTGTAGAATATACAGCCAGATTTTTTTGGACACCTGTAGATTATGTAGCCAGATTTTTTGGACACCTGTAGATTATGTAGCCAGATTTTTTGGACACGTGTAGATTATGTAGCCAGATTTTTTGGACACGTGTAGATTATGTAGCCAGATTTTTTGGATACCTGTAGATTATGTAGCCAGATTTTTTGGACACCTGTAGATTATGTACCCAGATTATTTGGACACTTGTAGATTATGTAGCCAGATTTTTTGGACACGTGTAGATTATGTAGCCAGATTTTTTGGACACCTGTAGATTATGTAGCCAGATTTTTTGGACACGTGTAGATTATGTAGCCAGATTTTTTGGACACGTGTAGATTATGTAGCCAGATTTTTTGGACACCTGTAGATTATGTAGCCAGACCTTTTGGGTACCCTGTAGATTATGTAGCCAGACTTTGTGGATACCCTGTAGATTATGTAGCCACACTGTGTGCTCACCCTGTAGATTATACAGCCAGTTATTTTGGACACCTGTAAATTATGTAGCCAGACATTTTGGGTACCATGTAGATTATGTAGCCAGACTTTGTGGAGACCCTGGAGATACTGCAGCTAGACTTTGTGGACACCCTGTATATATATATATATATATATATATATATATATATATATATATATATATATATATGTATGTGTGTGTGTGTGTGTATGTGTGTGTGTGTGTATATGCACGTAAAAAAATAATAAATGCGTCCCAACCAATTCAGGGCGATTTTTTCAAATATAGGAGCTTATAGCCCTTTAAAAACCGGAAAAAAACAAAATAACAGCGTTTCAGCACTGTTTATATCGATAAAAAAACGACAACGACAAATCCTAAATTCATGTCCATGAGTATACTTTTATGCGCGTATATATATATTGGATATAGGGGGCTCTGAATAAAAATACACTTAGATATTTTACTTATTGCATATCTCGTATATATTATTATAGAATTAACGTTCAATCGATGTTTATATAGCATAAAGTTGCGATACAAAAATAAGAAACATATATATCCATATGACTTAAGTGTATCAGCTTGAAGCGCAACTGAAACTTACGAATATATATATATATATATATATATATATATATATATATATATATATATATATATAGGGGCTCTGGGTAGAGGTAGTACCTTTGAATCTCTGGCTGCTGCACCCAATAGGGTGGACAGAGATCACTGGTCCTCACTCATCTCCTAAATCTCTCACTTGCAAGCTCCAAGAGCTATACCCTGGGAACTGGTCTCAACAGTCCTGCCATACCTTGCAATTTGTCGACTAGACTGAACTAACAGTTAGAGTCAAGGACCAAAAAAATAGCTGGGATGGTACCCAGCGGCACAGAAAGCTTACCAGGGTGGATCAGACCCTTTAGTGTTGGCTCACAACTGATCTAGGAGATGGAACACTCTTACAAGAAAATCCTGCGATCGTTTTATCATCTGACGTGTGGCACATGCGTGCACCTGTACAGACCGTGTTAATCCGATGGAGAGAGCGTGCTTTGTTCAGCACAAGCAATGACCACTTAAAACAAATCAAAGTGCCGGTTGTTCAGTGAACCATTTTCACTCATTTAAGCCTAAGGTTTATTACATCGACATGTGATTATTTTTTAACTAATAATACATCAATAAATCCTGTGGCGATTATGGGATTGTGACGGGAACAGGTGAAGGATGTCACTGGTAGTTCCTAGCATGAACATTACACATAGGTGGTGGAAGGTAGATGGCCGTTTTTCACAACACCCGCAAGTAATTGTGTGACTCGTGTCCTCCTTTCATAACAAAGCAGCCCTTTATAGGATGGTACTGCTTTCCTCTGCATGGGGAGGGGTCTATAAAAGATGACCTAAAAATTGTTTACTTGCTCATGTCTCTGTCATCAGGTGCAGATGTCTGGGCATCCAATATTTGCCCCCAAATCAAGAATAGAAACAAAATACATGGAACGAATATGGTCATTGCGACTTGAAATGTAAGACCACTCCAGGATAACAAAAAGAACCCTGAGCGAAAAACCGCTATCATAGCACGTGTGTTAAGACATCATAGAATTTCTGTTGCAGCTCTCTCTGAAACTCGGTTTGCTGATACAGGACCGCTAAAGGAAATTGTGGGGTGGATACACTTTTTATTGGATTGGAAAACCAAGTTCTGAGAAAGGTGAATCTGGCGTTGGTTTTGCCATCAGAAATTATATTGCCAAAAATCTAAAGTCCCTGCCCGTTGGTATAAATGACAGACTTATGTCCTGGCGCATTGCAGTAGGAAAGGACAAATATGCCACATTTTTGTGTTGCTATGCACCTACACTTAATTCATCTGATGAGCTAAAAGAGAGGTTTTACTCCTCTTTACGCAAACAGATCAACATGGCCTGTCTACAGGATAAGTTGTTTGTCTTGGGTGACTTCAATGCTCGTGTGGGTAGTGATACACAATTTTGTAGAAATGTTATTGGTTTAAATGGAATTGGTAAAGTCAACTCAAATGATGTTCTCTTATTGTCTCTTTGTAGTGAATTCGATCTTTTGCTCACTAATACAATGTTTCAGCTGCCTAATTGCAAGAAAGCCAGTTGGAAACATCCCGGATCTAATCATTATCATCTATTTATGTAATTGAACGTCGTTCTGATAGACAAGATATAACTCTTACACGCTCTTACAGCATTGGGTCAGACCACAGTCAGGATGAAAACCAAACGCCCTGTTCGAAACCAACGTAACTCTTCCATCAAGAGAACTGATGTAGACGAGTTGAAGGTTAAGGAGATAATGCACTCATTTCAAAAGACTACTGATGAAAAGCTGTCCTCCGTTGTATGTGGGAATGACATTGAGGCATCTTGGAGAGAGTTTAAAACTGCAGTTTATGACTCTGCCAAAGAGTCATTAGGATATGTTCGAAGGGAAAACCAATATTGGTTTGATGAAAATGATCCAACTATCGTCCCACTGCTCAATAACATGCATCAAACCCATCAAGTGTGGAATACTGACAAAAATTCTTCAGTGAAACACAAGGCTTTCAGAATGGCTAAAAAGTTTGACACAATCTCGGCTCCGGAAAATGAAACAAAACTGGTAGGAGCAGAAAGCTGAGGCCTTACAAGAGCGGCAGATAGGTATGATTTTAAATCATTCTACCAAAACCTCAAGTCGATGTTTGGTCCCATCTTCAGGGGGACATCTCCAATATTTTTGTCGGATGACATTCTCCTTACTGATAAAAAGGAAATTACTAAGCGCTGGGCAGAACACTTAAATGTTTTAAACAGAGAATCGACAGTGGATCGAGGAGTGATTTATGGTATTCCTCAGAGGCCAACCATCGATGCGCTTGCTGATACTCAATCCATGTCGGAGATTGAATGGGCTGTAAAGCAATTTTCAAATGGTAAGGCTCCTGGTGATGACGGCATACCTGCAGAAGTATACAAATGTGGAAGTCAACTGTTAATCAGGAAACTAAGTGCCCTGTTTTCATTAATATGGGAACTTGGTACCGTGCCACAACAGTTCAAAGACACGTCAATTATTCACCTGTTTAAACACAAAGGTAATAAGTGTGAGTGCGATAACGATAGAGGAATTTCTCTTTTGTTGTTGCTCGTGTAATCCTAAACAGACTCAATGGGTCAATCTGTAAAACTGTGCTCTCAGAAACCCAGTGTGGTTTTATGGCAGGAAGAGGAACTGTGGACATGATCCTCAGCCTTCGGCAACTACAGCAGAAAGCGAGGGAGCAGAGTAAGGATTGTTTGTCACATTTGTTGACCTCACAAAGGCATTTGATACCGTCTCTAGGGATGCCCTGTGGACTGTTTTGAGGAGACTTGGTATTCCGGACAAGATGTTGAATGTGATTGTCTAATTTCACTGGGGAATGGTGGCGACAGTACGATCTGGCTGTGAACAAAGTGAACCATTTGAAGTGTCAAATGTAACTAAGTAAGGCTATGTCCTCGCTCCGATCCTATTTGCTCTTTTCTTTTCGGTGATGCTTGAGACAGCTTTTAGGAACATCTCAGGAGGCATGGGTGTTGAGTATCGATCAAGTGGAGGATTATTTAACCAGCAACGCTTCAAAGCACAAAACCAAGACTTCTGTGCAAACTGTTCTTGGCCTTCTTTATGCTGATGAATGTGCTCTTGTCACCCATAGTCTTGATGCCATGCCGAACATCCTCAATAGCTTTTCTAGCATAAAAAAGACTGACATTATTCAGCAGCCAAAACCAAACACTACATTCTCTTCACAACCAGTGGTATATGTTGATGGTGAAGCTTTGAAAACAGTATCTTCTTTTACATAAGTAAGATCTGTTGTGTCTGATGATGCTAAATTGAAAAAGGATATCCAAAGTAGAATTAATAAAGCTAGTGAGGCATTTGGTAGGTTGCGACACAGACTCTGGAACAGCCACGATGTGTCTCTAAAAGTAAAGGTGGCAGTCTACAAATCTGTTGTTCTGCCTACTCGTCTGTATGGTGCTGAAATGTGGACCTTGTACCCCAAGCATATAAATCAGTTTGACTCCTTCCATATGAGATGCCTGCGTTTTATTTGCAATGTTGAATAGCAGGATCGTTTTCCGAATAGTGAATTACTGGAGAGATCTGAAATCACTGGCATTGAATCATTTTTGACCAGGATACAAATGCGGTGGTCGGGTCATCTTGTGAGAATGGATGACTCAAGAGTTCCTAAGCAACATTTTATGGGCAACTGACAAATTCTTGCCGTCTAATAGGGCGTCCCCTGCTTTGTTACAAAGATAAACTAAAAGACAACCTGAAACGTTGTGGAATTTCTCTGAGTTCCTGGGAGAGTGCAGCAGGGGATCGCAAAGATTGGAGGAAGATGTGTTTCCTGGGGACCAAAGAATTTGAACATAACCGCCTTTGTCATAGAGACGCCCTTCGTGCAAATATGAAGGCAAAATACAAGAAACATCCACCTAAAAATGAATATGTATGCCACTGTGGTTTCAGAGCACGCAGCAAAACAGGATTATCTGTTCATTCGAGAAGGCATCTTTGACCGACGAACATATGAAAGTTTACCATCTGTGGAGGAGTGTGCCGGACGTCTACATGATTGCAATTATGCGTGTGGTGTCACAGAGCTTAGGGACTGCTGAAGATTGCATACTGAACCCTCATTCATCGTCTTCGATGAGAGAATCCACCATGTATATATATATATATATATATATATATATATATATATATATATATAGTAGAAATGGTAATTAATAAAAACTGAAGAAAGCGCTCAATACTGTTGTAGAGCAAATATGCGTTTTATTTTTTATTACCGTATCTTTCTGTTAAGTTACATTATTGTTTCAGCTACCCGGCCGTTTTTTTGGCAGTCTGTAGCTTCCTCAGACTTTTACAGAAATGTTCGGGATGAAAAAGTAAATGATGTCAATGGAGGGGTGCGAGAAGAGCGGAAAAAAGAGGAAGGGAACAAGGTAGAAAGGTGGTAGGGGGTGCTTGGTATGTCGGTAATGTTTTAGTTTTGCCGTTTAAGTACCTAGTGTGTAGGGTCTGGGAAGTTCATTCTGGTGTGGCTGAGGGCATAGGGATACATGGAGGGGGAAGGGGGATATGTGGGGGTAGGAGGAGGGGGTTACTTTTAAATTCGAGTCTTAATGTTAAAGTTTTTGGCGTCTCGTTTTAAGATGATTTCTTGATAATTATATATATATATATATATATATATATATATATATATGTACAAAAATAAAGCAAGCCAATAGATCTACTGGTATGGAAATCCAGTGATTATAGGCCTAACAAAATATTATTGCCTGTAATATTTTATAAAGATAAACCCAGCTAAATAAAATTGCTCGATATTCCACATAGAGCAAATAAATAAAATTTAAGAATAACATTTCAATTTGAAACATTTTTCATTTGTGCTATTTATAATTCATTATCATTTTCTTTTCTTTTATTTATTTATTACTCAAAATACAGATTGGATCCGTTTACCATACTTCTACCAATGTTTTTCACTTCGGAATTTTCCATACAATTTGGATATGGAATTCAATATGGTTTTTAATTTGAACCAATATATAATTTCCCTTACTCTATGATAGTTAAAAACTTTAAAAATCTTTTCATTATAGTTTAAATGTTTATTGTTTTTTTAGAAAATTAGGTATAAATAATTTATAATATTTGCTAATATTTTCCCCTCTGAGGAGATGAGTAGACATCGAAAACCTATAGGTTAGGAGACATATACTAAATGAAATGTATTCTTTGCCTTGCATGTAATAAAAATTTCAAGATTTGAAATTAAACTATTTCACGTGATAAAATGTAAATGACTAAATTTTGATATGCATGCATGATGTATGTACACACACACACACACATACACATATATATATATATATATATATATATATATATATATATATATATATATATTAGAGATTTATATATATATACTCGCATGGGTGACCGGCGTTGCCCGGGTATTTGGAGGTGTATGTTGAGCAAAAAAAAAAGCGGTAAATTTTGTTTAACTTTGACCCTTATTATGAACCCTTAATATTCATTGTTTTGGGCTCAAATCAAGTTATTAAGTTAGATCCACGTCCAAGAAACCTATATATAAAATTTCAAGTGTTTGGGCCAAAATTGTCGGAGGAGTTTGGTTGAGTTCGCAAAGGTCAAATCGTTAAACTTTGACCCTGTATCAGCCAAATCTCCGGCCGAACACCGATCACAAAGATTTTCTGGATATCAAATGCACAAATAGACAGACAGACACACTGATAGATACACAGACACGTTCACTTTTGTAGATATATAGATATATATTAGAGATTTATATATATATATATATATATATATATATATATATATATATATATATATATATATATATTAGAGATTTAAAAGGCTATCACTATGCGAGGAATGAGATATATCTAAACCTCGCATTGTGATAGCCTTCTAAATCTCTACTACAACCCTATCTCACACAATGCTTCAAGCAAACTACATATCAATTATATATATATATATATATGCATGAAAAAATGATTAATAAAACATGTTAAATACATCTTGAAAAAGAGTTTAAAACATATTTAATTTTAAAAAGGAAACACAAGATAAGTGGATAGTCCTTAATCCGCGGAGTTTCGAAGAAATACTCTCCTTCTCATCAGAGGGCAAGGATTAGCAAAAGGCGTGATCGGATTCTGCATGTAAAAGTATTTAATGAAACAACAAGTAAGTCACAGATCTTACTTGGTTAAAAAGGGTGAAGTAAGGGGAATAGGAGGTAAAAGAACAAAATGATAAAAGGATTTCACATGAATGAATAGTCCGGTGAAAGGTAAAAAAAATCCAAGAATGGTAAAATCCAAACACGGTCGAATTTAAAACTTCCAGTCCAACAGATAAGTTCGAAATGGTCCCAAATGATCCAAAAGGCAGAATTTCTTGGAAAAAAATCACAAATGGAATGAGTTCACAATCATTAAAAGAAAAGTTCAAATCTGCACAGAAAAAGCACTGGAGAGAATATTTAAAACACATCTGCCAAGGCCGTAAAATCAAGTAAATTAAGGTTTACTTAAGGTAATCTTATTGTAATATATATATATATATATATATATATATATATATATATACATATATATATGTATATATATATATATATGTGTAAAAGAGATTTAGAAGGCTGTCACAGTGCTCTGAAAGAGATTTAGAAGGCTGTCATCCAGCATGCTTTGAATCGACCTGTTACGCACACCATTTGAAAAGGGAACATTTTTCCGAAATTAATAATGGAAGACGTCGCATAGGCTTACAAGTTACAAGTAAGACATTTTGCCATACAACTGAATAAATAAATATATATATAAAACATATATATACATATGTATGTACTTATTGATTTGTAAATCACCACTTTTTCTCGTCTTCTCTTACCAACAGCGACTATAATTCATTCCTCGCACTGTGACAGCCTTCTAAATCTCTTTTACACACCTATCCCACACAATACTTCAAGCAACCTACATATCAATCCTATATATATATATATATATATATATATATATATATATATATATATATACACACGTTCGGATGATAGAATACAACAGAGTTATTTTATTGTTTAACCTTTCTGCTGATTCTAACGATTTGTCGACAATTTTCATCAGTCTCTTGTAAAATTGTATAAGTAAGTTATTACGAGTCGTTGATTTTCTCTCGAGTGTCCGTGATCGTTACCAGAAGTCGAATTTGTTGAATAGACTTTTCTCCAGTTGTTTTTGTATAGCTATTTTTGTTTTTTATTTGATTCATTTGTTTACTCTCATTTTTAATTTAGTTGTACGTCAACGATTGAAGGAAAAGGAAAGAACGTGGTAAAGTCTGTAAAAGGAAAATAAGTTATATGTTCATCAACGTTTCGTCTTTAGATCAATGCTTCTTACAAACTTTAATGAACATCCTTTATGTTGCTAGTGTATAAACTCGTTTATCGTAGGCACTTTGGAACTCTTGGTTTTACTTTTTCATATAACCTTACTGCATGTTTTTATATTCCGTCGAGTGTTTTATTTGCTTTATTTAAGTTGGTTTATTCAATCGTTTTAAAAGCATTATTTTATTCCTTATATTTTTAAATTCTTTAAGATGAGGCTTCATAATTAATGACTTTTTTTCCATTTGTCACGTTTCGGTCCACTATTTCTCTAGCCTTCCTAATGCGGTATACCACGGCGGGATAGGAATTACTGAATACTGCCTTCCATCGTTTTTGTATCGCAAGGTTCTTTGGCGAACTAATTACCTGGCCTAATTTAGGTAGGATTAAAACCGCTATATTAAAACAATGCTCACCTTGAACTGTAGAGTCTCAACGACTCTATCTACTGTGCCGCGCGCCTGGCCGTGTGGTCAGTAATCGATTTTTTTGTTGTTGTATAAATACAATTCTTGGGTTTCTTATCTGGTATTTCATAGTGGAGACCGTACCAAATAATATTATATATTTAAAAAAAATTTTTGCAATCATAATTTGTGTATTGATTATTTATGGAGAGCTCTCCTTATAATCAACGACATTAAAACAAGAATTATAAAGATGAGAATAAAAAAAGGCTCGTTTAATCTTTGACAGACTATAGGTACCCACGTAGTGTGCCTGCGCGAGAATTTTTTTGTGGCAGGAGGTGCGAATCACCAACCACACATCTCCTTAGTCGACATTGTTATAAACTAGTGACAAGTGAAGTGTACGTAAAGGACGACTCGAAACAAATGCCGAGATAAGGAGACGAGGATAACAGTACACAGTACGCAAAACATCAGTACGCTTTAAACACCTGAGACGAGTTTCTATCTCTATTCACATCTATCAGAGAATAGCTTGCGTATTGTTGTCATATTTAGTTTGATTAATATTTGTCTCCACTGAAGATTATCATACCCTGTTGAAACGTACCTTTACTTGAATTGTCTTTTCTTTTTTCTCTGCTACTTTTCTCCCTTGAATGCAACGATTCTTGTTTCAATGATATTATGCCATGCATTCTTCAGAATTGGTCAATTCCTTGCTTCTTTTGATCATATTAATTTATTTTTATTTCGGACTACTATTCTCATCTTTATTAGTTGTTGAATTTTTTTATCTTTTATTGGTTTTGTTTATTCACAACGTTTCCGCCAACTATTCCTCTGGCCTTCGTCAGGTGGTAACCGCGACGGATAGGAACTTTGGATCTCCTAACTGCATTCTCAGCCATCACTGCCATCCGTAGTTGTTGTCGTCTCACCACATTTTGGCCAATTAACCTCTGGCACGCTGTGGGTGGGATTGAAACCGCTATCTTCAGACAATATTCATCTGGAACTGTAGAGATTCAACGTCTCTATCAACTGCGCCACGGGCTCCAGATCCCACCCACAGCGTGCCAGAGGTTAATTGGCCAAAATGTGGTGAGACGACAACAACTACGGATGGCAGTGATGGCTGAGAATGCAGTTAGGAGATTCGAAGTTCCTATCGGTCACGGTTACCACCTGACGAAGACCAGAGGAATTAGTTGGCCGAAACGTTGTGAATAAACAAACCAAGAAAAGATGATAAACAACAACTAATAAAGATGAGACTAGTAGTCCGAAATAAAAATAAATTAATATATATAATGCTCATCTCAAAAAAATGAATTCCAATTAAGGAAGAATATATATTCTTTTGATCAGTTCGATCGACTCGTTGGTCTATTACCGTATTATAATGAAACGACACTGCCCCTTAATCCAAACAAGATAAATTTCACGGGAGATTCTCAAGCTCTTTCTAGTTACATGTGTATTCCTCTTAAGCGAAATAGCGACGCTACGATTTTTTGTATTTCATGCAGGTATCGTCGTCCGCCTATATAAAATAAGCCTGGGTGCCCGGCGTTGTCCGGATGATTGGATGTGTGTGTAGAACAAAACCCGCACCGCGAAGGAGGAAAAGAACTTGAAAAAAAAAATGTAACGTCCTTGCCGTTGCATCTATCGCTAAACTGGGAGTAACGAAAGTTGAAATTAAGGCTAGCCAATCGAAAAGAGGGGATAGCTTTCGAAAATATCGGCGAAAAAAGAAGGAAGCCAAATTTTCGATATTTGTCATCCGAAGGGTCGGGCTTCAAAATGATACAAATCTCGTGAAAGTCCATCGCCTCTGTCGAAAGCTTTAACAAACATATAAACATACATACAAACATGCATACATACATTTAAAAAGACAAGTGAGATTTATAATATTAAACTAGCGAGGGGTACCCGGCGTTGCCCGGGTGTTTGTAGGTGTGTGTGGTGTTAAATAAAAAAGAAACCGGGGGGGGTAGGATCGAAGCCGAATCCCTGAGGCGAAGTTTTAAAATAAAATCGGCCAGCCAGAATGAAGCATTGTTATAAGCGAATAATGAAAGATGTTTGGAAGTCGCCGAGCGTTACGACGACGACGACGATGACGATGTAAAAAAATAAATTGTTATAAGCGAAGTAAGAAAAGAAAACAACGTTTTAATTAAGCGGGGAAGGGTAATAAAAACATCGAAAAAAAACACAAAAAACTAACGTAAAACAAACGAACGATGAAAACTGATAAATGAGCACGTGAAAAATGGCTTAAATAAACCTGTTTCGATATGAAAATTTAAAAAATCAGTGGGTACCCCGGTGTTTTGGGGTGTCGCTAAGAATAAGCGAAGTAAAAAAAAAACAGGAAAACGAACGTTACGTGAAAAATGGCTTAAATAATACAGGGTTCAATATTTAAATTTAAAAAATAGAAAAAAAACAAAACTATCTCACACCACGATTCGAACCCAAAACGTTTAGATAATTAACCAAGACTTTAACTACCTGATCAAAAGCGGTTTTTCAACGATTTAAAGAAAATCAGGTCACGACGTAATGCCGTCATCTGACGCATGCGTTGTTGATCCCCCTCCTGTCGAAAATTGTCGATTTCGGGGTGAAAAAGTTCACGTCTCTCTCTCTCTGTTTGCGTCGCTCTCTCTCTCTCTCTCTGTTTGCGTCTCTCTCTCTCACTTCGTGTCAGACTTCGTCTTCCTTACTCTAAAGAGTGTTACTAAAAAAGAAAATGGCGTTTGGGTTTGTTTTTTTGTAAGAACTTCGATCGTTAATATTTTTTGTAAGCGTATTTTTTTTACTTCACATTTTTGGCTTGTTATTTTTCGTTTAACTATCGTATCTAACTATTTTTAACGTGCTAATAACTTTGATAACGTTGTCATAGCGTAGAAGTTCATAGTTTAGGGTAATTTTTTATCGATAACAACAATGTTTTTTAAATTCAGACTGCCATTACAGCTTTCTGACGTCAAGATAACGTGACTCAGCGGGTTTTAAATACAAGTTGACCAAAAATAAACGGTCCCGTGTATACTTTATATAGAAGAGTTGGCGCCCGTATTTTTGGGGCAGTTATAAATCGATTTAAAAATATGTAATGTTTAACATTAAAATGTCACTTTTTTGGGGCCCCTGCAGAAAATCGATCAGTTGACGCACTTCTGATGGTCCTTTTGGGCCAATTTTTCGATATTTGTCGTCCGGAGGGTGGGGCTTTCATATGAGCCCCAGTTTGTGAATTTTAGTTCCGTCCGTCAAAAGGTTTTAGCAGACACACATACACACATACATACATACATACATACATCTTCACTTTTATATATATATATATATGAGTACCCATTTTTACTGACTAGGATCTAAGGCGAACTAGTGATCAACGTGATTTGATACCTAATTGTATATACAATTTTTTTATTTCAGTTAAAGATAGAGACAATACCCGTTTTCAAATCCGAGTTATCTCTATATAAATAAAATGAACTCATTTTTTCCCCTCCGACTTTGACGTTTATAGGACTGCACCTGTATACATTTGGTGCAGCCATATCATTCACAAACTGAATCACGAAATCTGCCGTATGTTATAGGGTTATTACATATCAAGGATCTCGCTGATCACAGTTTCCTATATTCTGTCTGGTGAGAGTCTACTGTAAAAATCGCTTACATTTAATGGAAGTAGTAAAGTAAACTCTCTCTAACAAATTCATCCTACCACAGTCACTCACTTACACCGTACCAGAACGTTCACAGGAGACATTTAAAACCGATCACCGATTAGAATTTATCTAAAAACTGGACTGGACTTACACTGAAACGAACCATTCTTACTTTGCCATTGGTTAGAAAAAAACATAAACACAATTTATAAAGCATTTATTATAATAAAATTAGATTCAAACAGAACACAATCCGTTACCTGGAATTGAATTCACAATTACATTACTTCGATTTCGTTATAACCCGCGTGGTTAAAGTTTAATGAAAACCTGAATTGACATTTACGTGAAACGCACCAAACTTACTTACTTACACAAACACAACTTCCGTTTCGCTCTTTCCTTACGTGCTTTTTTGCTTTCTTTCTTTCTTACCTTTCGTTGTCTTTTTGCTTTATGGGTGATGGTGGTGGGGGTACTTCCCTATCTTTATCTTTCCTTTCGGTCTTTCCTTCTTTCTTTCTTTTCTCTCCATTTTCTGCTCTTTCCATTGTTAAAACGAAACGAAACAACCGGATATTCCAGGTTTTACTTACATTCTATCACTCTACGACTATTACTTGTGTATCCAACTCTATTTGTGCCAGTAAAAAAAAATTGCATTTATTGCTTTTGGTAATAATTATTAATTGCTTATTTCTTTTGTTTTTCACCCTTTTTTTAGACTAACCATTCTTTAATCTCACTATAAAATCGATTTTTCGAACTACATTTTAGGTGGGGGGGGGGCATTCCAACCTCCGAAGGGGGTTTGTATTACTGTACACATAGATTCGAAAAAGTTGTCAAAAAAAAAATACATAACAAATAAATGTTCTCAAAGCCAAGATCAGTTACTTTTCTGCAAAACTGGATATCTTTTTCGTGTTTTTATTCAATGTAACATATTTATTCGGCTCGAAAACCATACAGTGTTTACCGATGTATTCGAAAATTATGAAAGGCGTCTCACACCCTCTTTAACACCGTAAGTATAGAAAAAGGTGTTATAAATAAAAAAAATATACAAAATACTATAAAAAACACGCCGAATATATGTCAACCTATGTCGCATTAACATGTATTGAGCGAGTTTTTAACAGTATTTCATTAGGTTTTTTATTTATAACATCTTTTCCCAATTCAATGTAACATGTTTATTCAGCTCGAAAACAATACAGTGTTTACCGATGTATTGGAACATTCAAGATGGCGTCTGATTCTCTCTTTAACACGGTAAGTGTGGGAAAAAGATGTTATAAATTTTGTATAGTTTTTTTTTATTTATAACACCTTCTTCCATACTTACGGTGTTAATGAGGGTGTGAGACGCCATCTTGAATTTTCGAATACATCGGTAAACACTGTATGGTTTTCGAGTTGAATAAATATGTTACATTGAATAAAAACACGAAAAATATACCTATCCAGTTTGGCAGAAAAGTAACTTATCTTGGCTTTGATAACATTTATTTGTTATATATTTGTTTTTGTTTTTTTCACAACTTTTTCGAATCTATGTGTACAGTAATACAAACACCCATTTTGTGTTTTATATAGATAAAGTACAATTGTTGAATGTTACTTTTTTGATTATATTCGTTGGGGGGGGGGCAATTAAATAATCAAGAAAGATTAAAATGAAGCGAAATTTAAGTTTCCGTTCCATTTTTACAACAACCGTAAAACAGTGCATACTCAGCAAGTTTTATCGTATTTTATTTATTTTTTTTCATAATTAATGATGGAAGTATTTTTCTGTTTATTTTCTTAACATCTGTTAAAAAAAATAATTTGTACATTCTCTTGAAAAAAAAACCCAAACTTTTCTCTACTTTCACATGTGTTCCATTTTAACAAACTGAGCCACAGCAACGCGTGGCCGGGTACAGCTAGTTACGTTATAAAAGTATGCAAAAACCTCTGGAATCTAACCGACGCGAGAACCTCGACGCAAAAAGCCTTTCATGGACATACACAAACGCTCGTTCCCATTTTGCGTTTCATATTATAGACTAGCGCGGGGTACCCGGCGTTGCCCGGGTGTTTGGAAGTGTGTGTGTGTTGGGGGTTAGATTAAATCAACCCTGTTTTAAAAGAGAAACGTTGGCGGGGTGTTTGGAGGTGTAAAAAAAAGATAAGTTTTAGTGAGAAGGCAGGCTCGAACCCTAAGCCTTGACGCGAAGGTGGAAACGAAAGGGGAAAAACCGTGTCACCAAACCATCTCGGCCACGAGGCGAAAGGAATTGAGGAGCGTCTTTCTTTAACGTTTATAAAGTGAAATGGACAGGTGCGAGAAAGTTAAGTCGCGTGAATTTTGACCTAGTTTTGCGCTGCCAGTTTCTACTTCCCCCGCCAAATCATTTGTTTTTTTATACTGAAAATCGTAACGAACAATATTTCGAAAATAGCGCGTAAAAGTTAGGCAAATTAAAGATAGCCGCGACCCCCTTTCTTAAGTCGTAGATATTGTGATTTAGACAGCATATAAAAAAGTTTTAAGAAGGAGTAAGCCGACCGAGAAGCCCGGCGAAAAAAGCCTTTGGTTGAGTTCACACAAAATTGCACACACACACACACACACACACACACACACGCACGCACGCACGCACGCACGCACTAACAGACATTTTCGCTTTTATATACATTGATGATTACATATCTTGGATTGACCAGGATCCAACGGGAACCAGTGTACCAACGTGAATAAGCCGGATGTTTCTATAGTGGTTTCAATCAATGAATTTTGATATCTTATTGTATACAACATTTTATTTCAGTAGCTTATTACAAAGAACTTGTGAATATATCTTCTTGCTGACTATTTTCCTTCTTCTTAGTGCCTTAATTTTTTCAGACTAACGCCATTAGTTACTTCCTATCTTTCGTTCTTTGATTCTTCATATCCTCACAGTTTTTTAGGAAATATCTGAGCGTGATTTAACCTAGGTCTATAGTGTGTGTGTTTACCCATTTAAAGACCTGAATTAGTTTATTTACAAGACGAGGATTTTATTGTAATTGTTATCCTTCAAAGGAATTACGACCATTAAATAGCTAAAGAGTTTTGCATGTTTGAGTTTGGTTTTCCCATCGCACTTAATTGGATATCGTCAACTTCAATTACGCACACAACTTTTGCAATCCATCGATTACTAACAAACGCACAAAGGCATTTTTCGGCGTACGAATGTAGTCTTTAATTTCTAACCTATTTAGAAGAAGGAACCAACGAACGTTGATTGGTCTAATTACATTTGTCTGTAACTCTCCCTTTTTTTTAATGCTTTCTCTTTGCTTATCGTCCTTAAAACGTCACGTTATTGCCGTCGTGTTCTTTTCTCTTATAATTCGTTATCTTTGCTTCACTACTTTATCCAACTGATATCACATTATCGTACGACTTCCACCAGTTTTTATCCTTTCTCTCCCCCTTACGCTCCTATCATATTATCCTCTGTTCTTCTTTTCTTTTTGAACCTTATTTCAACCGTGTCCTCTAAGGATCGATGCCTCCGTTTAGTCTCAAAAGATAAAGGATACTCCCCTATGGGCCTCTGCGCATGATTGGTGTGGCAAGGGTTGCGCAATCCCCAACCACACCTCTCCTAAATGGGCACTGCTTGAGTCCAGTGGCAAGGAAAAATCCAGGACGACAGGAAACAATGCCGAGTTAAGCGGAGAGCACATACATCACCTGGTATTCCCAAATGGTCACTCATCTTGTGCTGAATAGGCTCGTCGTTCGTTAACGTCGGTGATCTGACGAGAACTGGTTTGTCAAACCTGAATATGCTGCATTCCTCTCTGGATATATTTTGATATATCTTCTTTCTTTTTCTCTGCGTTAGTTCATTGTCTCATTCGACTTCTTATCCAAATATTTTTCTGGTGCTTGTACACAATAGTACTATTTTAAACAAAAGCAGTTCAGGTAGAACATATTATTATGCACTCGGTGCAATTAGTATCCAATCGGGTGTAAATTTCAATAATTATGGAAAATTGTCCATTCGATAGTTTGCTTGCTGTGTTACGTAGACACCAGATGAACTATATGCTCGATAGCAGTTGTATAAAATATGTATATAATACACAGGTGTAAAAGTGGTTATCTTGTGTCGTCTAGTATCAATAATTCCTTGGGCATGTGTGTGTGGCATGGGTTACAGGACATCTATAATACGGCTAGCAGAAATGGAACGATGCAGATTTCTGGGAAGTTATGCATCTTGCCAATAAAGAAAACATACTATCGTTCACCTGTGGTCGTGATTGACGAATCTACCAAAAGCTTAAATGAAGATACACCCCAAGGAATGACCAACAAACCCCGGGTGTTATTTCAGACAACTTATATTATACATGCTTTCTCATTAGAAGATAACACATGCCTCAAATTTTGTTTTCGCGATGTACAGGGTCATCGACCGGTGGCAAATGAACTTCTACGTCCGTACAGCTCGAATAGTATCACTCGCTGCCCAACTAACTAAAATGCGGGAGTGCCCCAGGGTTCTATCCTTGGACCTCTATTGTTCCTGATATTCATAAATGACCTCCCCGACAACATTGCCTCTGAGATGGGTATATATGCTGATGACACTACACTCTATGGCAGACACGACAGGAAGACGAATGAACACATTTCTAAAGAAATGGCAGAAACACTAGAGGAAGACCTCCAATCTGTAGTGGAATAGGGACAAAAGTGGTTGGTCGCGTTCAATGCTGCCAAGACTAAACTAGTTTCATTCAATAATTACAAGAAACCCTCTCTACCACCAATAGCAATGGCCAACGACTCTTTATCTGAGAGTCCATCTTTCAAACTCCTTGGCCTAACGTTCACAGGAAACATGAGTTGGAACAATTACATTGAAGGCATTGCCAGGGCCGCTGCAAGAAAGGTAAGCTCTCTCTACCGTGCTAGAAAACTACTAACACCCGAAAGTATTCTGTACCTCTATAAGGCCACCATTCGCCCATGTATGGAGTATTGCTGCCACATCTGGGCTGGTGCATCTGCTACTAGTCTCTCGCTCCTTGACAAGGTTCAAAAGAGAGTCGCAAATCTGATAGGCCCTGAACTGGCATCTAAGCTTCAGCCTCTGTCCCATCGACGAAATGTTGCATCCCTCTGCCTGTTCTACAAGTATTTTAGTGGTGAATGCTCTGATGAACTGCAATCACTTGTGCCCCCACGACGCGAGCACCCTCGACAAACCCGACAGGCTACTAGATCCCACCCTCACACTGTAGAGGTCCCTAGATGTAAAATATCTTTTTACTCCAATAGTTTCTTCCCCAGAACCGCAAGACTCTGGAATTCCATTCCAGGTCCCTGCTTCCCCAACAGTACTGACGTGCAGAAGTTCAAGTGTAACGTGAACCGACACCTTGCTGCCCAAATCCCTACATAGTACCCCAGTAGTTGTTGCCCCTGATAGTAGCCCCCTACACCAAAGTGGCAATTTGCCTTGTTTGGGGTGAAAATGTAATAAAAAAAAAATAAAAAAAAATTTACAACCCATTTAGTTTTAATCATTCAATTAACCTCTTTATACATGCAACTTTTAATTACGTTTCATCTACCATAATTAGTTATATGAAGATTTCATTTATGTATTTTAACTTAATCTATGCATTTTCACATAATTCATGTATTTTAATTTTATTTATTTATGTATCTAACTTGATTTAATTTGTGTATTTTATTTTTTTTTTACTTATTTATTTATTTTAACTATATTTATGTATTTAAACTTAATTTATGTATTTTAATTTTATCCATTTATGTATTTTAACGTAATTAAATTTATGCATTTTAACTTAATTTATGCATTTTTACTTAATTTATGTATTTTAACGTAATTAAATTTATGCATTTAACTTAATTTATGTATCCTAACTTAATTTATGTGTTTTAACTTGATTAATGTATTTTAACGTAATTAAATTTATGTATTTTAACTGAATGTATGTATTTTAATTTTACTTATTTATGTATTTTAACGTAATTTAATTTATGTATTTTATCCTAATTTTTGTATTTTAACTTAATTAATGTATTTTAAGTTACTTCATGTATTTTAACTTAATTAATGCATTTTTACTTAATTTATGAATTTTAATTAATTCATGTGTTTTACCGTAATTAAATTTATGTATTTTAATTTTATTTATTTATGTATTTTAACGTAATTTAATTCAGGTATTTTAACGTAATTTTATTTATGCATTTTAACTGAATTTATGTAATAAATTTTATTTATTTATGTATTTTAACGTTATTTAATTAATGTATTTTACCTTAATTTATGCATTTTTACTTAATTTATGTATTTTAACTTAATTTATATAATCTAACGTAATTAAATTTATGCATTCTAACTGAATTTAATTTTAATTTTATTTATTTATGTACTTAAACGTAATTAAATTTATGTATTTAATTTATGTATTTTAACGAAAATGACTTTATGCATTTTAACTGGATTTATGTAATTAATTTTATTTATTTATGTATTTTAACG